>NC_136804.1:26641863-26649363 GCF_951216825.1 Electrona antarctica | reverse complement strand
TGCGATGCGATGCGTTGCAATGCGCTGCGATGCGATGCGTTGCAATGCGCTGCGATGCGTTGCAATGCGCTGCGATGCGATGCGTTGCAATGCGCTGCGATGCGCTGCAATGCGATGCGATGCGCTGCGAGCTTGTAGATCGTCCATTTTCGGTGCACGACACCCGCGGCGCGCAACCAAGCACAACTCAAGGCTAAGTAACCTACAGAGCCATATAGTATGCATACTGTTGGTGGGATTATATACAGTGTGGGATGCCAAAACTGATAGGACGTTGATAGAAAAATGGGGGGGGGGTTACATTGCCAGTTGTTACGGTACAGCAGAGGTGTTGGCGTGCCTGCAACCCCATGTAATGGCTTCACATGAGCATACAGACATACATGAAACCCCTGGAGCGCAGGGCTCTGGGTAGATAAGGAGCTACCCAAGGCTTCTTCTACTTTCCATTTCCTTTCAGAAACCCAACCGAGAGACCAGCTGTCGTCGGGGTGTGTGCATTTGCACCGCGACAATATTGTTTCCACTCTCAATAGATTTAGACGTCTTTCTCCTGCAAGTCGAGCCGATGTTTGGGGACGAGGGGAGATACAGCACACGCGCGCGCACGCACACACACACACACACAGGTGTGCAGATTCTTGGTCAAGGGTATGTATGTTTTGGCGGAATTTAATTTCAGGGCCGGTGCATTTTGAAAGAGTTGATAGAATACGTGCAACGGTGCATTTGTCAGGAAGCCCTGGTCGTTTAGGACTTGTCACTGCGGTTTTCTTTGCGCTTCGTCCTCTATCTTTCTATCTGCGGAGGACACGGCATGTATAGGAGTGCTGTTTTTTTTATCAGGCCGTGATCGATGCGAGCAGGAAGCCTACACTGATTAAAATAAGAACAGACCGCAAACGTGGCAACACAAATGTCCCCCGTATGCACGTGCATGCATGCATGCAGTCACACACACGTGCACGCGCGACGAGCACAGCTTTGCTAAGTGACTGAGTTTCAAATTCAGGAGACGTTTAGCAAATATGTGCGTTTCATTTAGAACTTTTCAAAAAGGAAAAAAAATAAGTGCGCACATTAAATTACCTAGAGTGGATTTTACTGACTATTTGAACGCAAGCGTGTGAATTTACTGTTTCTATATGCACAAGTCACAATGTATTCCTGCAGCTCTCCAAGTCATCCAGGGATCGAGTCAAAGACAGAAGTTATAGCTTCAGTCCCTTACCGCACGCACACGCACGCACGCACGCACGCACGCACGCACGCACGCACGCACGCACGCACGCACGCACGCACGCACACACACACTTTATAAGCAGTCCATTTCAGAAGGCTTGCACTTGTGTGCACACTAGCAACCTCTGATGCTCAGTTATGCCCGATTTATACTTCCTTCGTTGCGCACTGTCCTGCACAATGTAAACAGCTGTTTTCGGCGTGCGATGCCGGTACGCGACAACGTATCAAACAGCCCATGATCTTTGAGAGCACATCATTTGGATGCTGTCAATGCACTGGATAGGACATTATCACGTTCAATCAGACTGTTGATTGGTCTAAGTCAGGGGTTCCTAAACTGTGGTGCGTGCACCCCTTGTGGTACGCAAACGCCCTCTAGGGGTGCGTGACATGAAAAGGGTAATGGCGGTTGTATGGTGTTATATAACACAAACTCAACGCAAAATCTGGTAAACACAGTTGTAAGATGTATAGAGCAGCTGTGGGAGTACACAGCCGCTGTGTGTCTCTCAGTGCAGTGACATTCTGTGATTATTTGCCATAATCATATTCAAAATATATATAATTTTCGGCCAAATACAACTAGACTCAGCGTTGGGGGGTGCGTCAGCTAGGACAGGAGGTAACAGGGGGGTGCATGACCAAAAATGCTTGGGGACGGCAGGTCTAAGTAGGTGAGATACTGACCTATACCAAAGAGCAGGTGTTTTGTAGTCATTCTGTGGATCGCACGCCGTCTCAAGTGAACTTGAGCCATGCAGAGACACCAGCGAGCGAGCTAAACTGCGCCCAACGTTGTTTGAAGTACACTTGAGCCAACTCAGCGCCATCCGAGTTGCGAACCGATAGGCACAGAATCGTGTTTACAATTTAGGCATTTAGCAGACGCTCTTAATCCAGAGCGATTTACATTAAGCAAGAACGAAACATGGCAATACATCATATACATATGAGAGCGTAAAATTACGCTCTCAAGAGTTAAAATATCACATTACTTAATTTAGAAGAAGTCTACAAAATTACAGAATGTAGAATAATTGTTATCGTTTTCCTGTCATCTCTCCTATGGTAGGTCTACCATGTCAATACAGCATGCCATAGAAATGTGGACTAGAATAGGCTAAAAGAAGAGGCTAAAATGGTGGTCCGTGGCTCAAATGCTGAATAAATAATGGGCCTTGATATGAAAAGGGTTGAAAACCACTGACCTGATCAATATTATATCAATATACTGATCAATATTCTGATTAAACGTGATAATGTCCCATGCCGTGCATTCATTGACAGCATTCACTTTCACAACATACTGTGGTCTTCGCTGCATTGAACACAGAGTTCAACATGGGAAAGGCGTCCACAAGACACACTCCTCAAGCCACTGTTGATGTTGCACACGGTGACGTATACTGGCACTGAACTTCGTTCTTATAGTTATTTCTGTGGCTTTGGCAAACACTGCCGCTCACCTCCGCTTGGCTTCGTATACTGCGCTTGTGAAAATATGCATGCATGTGCATATGTAACCCATTAAGGCCATTAGGATGCAGATTAAAGCGTGCAGCAGAACAGGCCCAGTAAGGCCAATGAGGTGTTATCATGGAGGCTGCATTGGAGCTGGTCCACTTCACGCACGGTGGCATGGCAGGGAGGCTTACCTACAGCGTTGCTTCGTAGGAGGCCTCCGGGCTAACTTACGTGTGAGTGTATATAGCTTTCACTGGACGCAAAACTAGTCACCTCGCGGTACCGACACTGCGCAAAAAGCTTGGAATACGGATGGGTATATTACAGGAAACTCCCGTTAATCTTTCCAACAAACTCCCGTAAACTCCCGAATTGTACCATCACACCATTATTACCGTATATATTACATGTCCGCTAAACTTGAGGTTTACGGGCAAAATACAGTTCCCGTAATTGCCCGTTAACTCCTCTTTTCACTCGTCGTGTTGACATTATTTAGACTAGAATAGTGATAAAAGCTTGACTTCTGATAACGCAGAAGAAAAAAAACAATGGTGCGCATGTACGTGGCTTTTATGCCCGGAGACCGGGCACGTACTGCGTCATGGCGCACAGGACCCATTCTTCTGTCAGTCAAATGTGAGTGTATAAGATGTGTGTGTGTGTGTGTGTGTGTGTGTGTGTGTGTGTGTGTGTGTGTGTGTGTGTGTGTGTGTGTGTGTGTGTGTGTGTATGTGTGTGTGTATATATAATGATTTTGAGCAAAACAAAACAATACAAACATCACACACAGTTCAAATATCTATGAGCCAGTGAACCCTTTTCAAAATAAACGGCCCAGCCTCCTATTCACGGCGACACCTCCCTGCACTTCCCAAGACTTTTATATTCTCCCAAATAACCATTAACTACAATCAGCGACCCCATACATACCCAGCGGACACAGCCAATGAAAATACAACCCAATCAATCCAATTCCTTCCCTGGAAAAATACTAAAACGTGGTTACAAATAATTATACAGTCCCCTCCTGTATTTCTGTGCGCCACGCTAAACGTTATAAACTGCAATCAAATGATTGTATCCTAAAGTAAACTTCCTGTTGTTGGAGCGGTCACTGTAGTTTTCTTGTTATTGTTGCCTCTGCCCTCACTCCTGCATGTCCGGCAAGGAAAGGAAAGCACATAAAAAATGAATGTGTGTCTCTGGCCTAAAAACGTTTAATGGCTGGAAAAGTGGAAAAGAGAAGAAAAAAAAGCCTCATGATGGCAAGTTGTGTTTTCTTTAGATGACTATTTAAAACCAGTTGTCGAGTTGCCAAGTGTGTGTGTGTGTGTGTGTGTGTGTGTGTGTGTGTGTGTGTGTGTGTGTGTGTGTGTGTGTGTGTGGAGTCTGGGGGGGGTTAAATATAGACAACCTATCAATGACTGACCTCAGTGGTCGATCCCCGACCAGTGTGGTGGACTCCCATTTTCTATACTGGGACAGATGGTGCGTGCACACGCACACGCACACGCACACGCACACGCACACGCACAACCACAGAGCCACAGGTTAAGTCTGGGCTTTTGGAGGGCTCCCAGAGTGAACATTAATTTCTTAATGCATTCTGGATCCCGTGGGGGCTGTCTTGAAAGCGTAGGCCACGCGGGACCACTCTGCCAACTCTCATAATAAGATTGACTGACTGTGTGTGTGTGTGTGTGTGTGCATGTACCAGTGACTGCACATCTTTACATGTGCAGCTAAAATGTTTGGCGCCAATCGCTATGAGGGAGACTTCCAGTATAAACAATACTTTTACAATTCTCTCTCCCTTTTTCACTCCCCCCCTCCACGTGTGTGTGCGTGCACGCGCACACACACACACACACACACACACACACACACACACACACACACACACACACACACACACACACACACACACACACACACACACACACACACACACACACACCCTCTCTCTCTCTTTTCTTCTTCTTTCATTTGTTCCCTCGTTCACCTTCCTGATGCTATCACGCCACGCTGGGGTAAAGGACCTTAACATCTACGCCGTTCTGAGCGTTGGAAAGCAAAATAAAGCCGTCATTAATTAGCGGGGCTTGAGTTCCTCCTCGCGGACGTTTGTTATTGCTATGTCTGAAGCTGGAAGGAGACGGACGGTTAATTGATCGACAGCCTCTTTGGGACTTAGTAATCATAATCAATATTGACACATGTTTTTTGCCCTCGCTATATAGCCCATAAACATACCGAGGAGAGCTCGCCATGCCACGCAGCTGTCCAGGACTGTATACACGCCGCGGCCAAACAAAAACAGCCAGGCGCGTCCAAATTTAGAGTGGATTCGACATGGAGGGGGAAGAAAGAGTACCGGAGGATATGATATAATATAATATAATATAACAGTCAAATGTGGTTGGAAAATAACACAACATAAAACAGACTACATACAATTGCTGTCACAAAACATTTGGAAATTTCCGAATTGCTATAATTAAAGCAATGCCCAGAGGAATTATAGGCGCGAGGCTTGCGGAGATGATGGGCGGACAAGGAGAAAGGACGCGTACAGGTCACCGGGCAATTCTCAATGAATCACAATAAATGGAGGCGGCGCGCATACTTCTGCCCAATTAATGCATTAGTGAGGTCACAGGTTATGTAAGCACCGTCCGCTCTGCTGGGACTGGGTGGAGCCTATAGCACTCCAGGAAGTGGGGGACAGCAGCACGCCGGATTGGCTGGACCGTTTTCTTTTAATTGTATTTTTTTTATGATGGAATGTGATAAAATTGTGGGATAAAAACGAGGAGTGGGCGAGGGGGGGAGGGGGGTCATAAAAATCTCCTATAAGGAGTCATGTCATATTATTTTAAACGTTCGAACATGCTAAATATAAACCGGTTTCGAGTTCCGACGGAAAGAAGTAACCCTGACATTATTTCCCTACTGACACACGCTCCCATTGAGACAGGACGCATCCTCAGCATTATTACTATAATATAAACACTCACTCCCTTTTTTTCACCATGCAAAAAAAAACCAACCAAAATTTACTTTTATTTATTTTTCTTCATTTTTCTTTTAACCCATTTTGGGCGGGATCCCCTTTTGGTGTTTTAAGTGTAAGGTTATACTTTAGCTATTGAAAAATAGCAGATCTACAAGCTCATAGCGAGCTTAGAGAGCTTGTAGGTCTGCTATTTTTGAAAAGTCGTGAAAATGTGGCGCACATCTTTGAATATATATTTCAGAGCGAACATTTTTAACTAAAATATTGGCTTCTAGGGGGTCCCTGGAACTACATATTTTGTGATGGGGGTCCGTGGCACAATAGAGATAATTCTGCGGGTCCTTGACATGAAAAAGATTGAGCACCACTGACATAGAAACATGGGTTTTTCAGATTCTTTTTTAGGATTTAGAAGCCTTTTTTGTTTTAATCGACCTCAGTCCAAAATGAGTTAATAAACACCGATGGATATATTACATGGCTGACCTGTACATTCACTAATAATCCCACAGACTTGAGAGAAAATGGTTAAGTAACTGAAGTCGTGTTTGGATAGAGGCCCACAGTGGAGGGAAGAGACACCTCCACGTCCCTTCCTTACAGAAGCCATTACTCTCTGTTCATCTAAATGCTGCCATGAGGCTGCATTATAGGTACTTTCATCTGCACGGTAAAGGTCTCACTGTGTGTGTGTGTGTGTGTGTGTGTGTGTGTGTGTGTGTGTGTGTGTGTGTGTGTGTCACTCTCCCCTCCCACCCTCTGTGTTTCGATTAGGGGTTTAAAGTAAAAGCGCCGTCATTTAGCAGTGCCTCGGGCACAATTCCACACACACACACACACACACACACACACACACACACACACACACACACACACACACACACACACACACACACACACACACACACACACACACACACACACACACACACACACACACACACACAGTGTTTAAGCTTTTTAGGAAATGCCAGTTGACCTCTCCTTTCCTCACAACACCGAGTCGCTCCTTGGTGGCAAAAGTCACGATGAGACGGAGAGAAAGAGAAAAGGGTTTCATGCGGTGCATGTGACCCCTGCGTATTATATCGATGTGATCTTCATACCGGGAGAACGGTGCACCAAAAACGTTGTATACAACATCCATCCATCCATACACTGCGCAATTGTTAACATGAATCCAAGTTAAAAAAATATATATATATACATTAATTCATACAACATCTGCCTGCTTCATCTGAAAGTGGTCCTTTTCTTGGCCTTTAAAAACGTTGAAGATCCCTGCTCTAGTCTGCACCACAGACTAGAGCAGGGATCTTCAAGTGTTTTAAGTGTAAGGTTATACTTTAGCTATTGAAAAATAGCAGATCTACAAGCTCGTAGCGCGCCACCGAGTGGCGCGCTACGAGCTTGTAGGTCTGCTATTTTTGAAAAGTCTAGTCTGCAACACATCTCTCTGCCCACAATATCCCACCATCTCCAGGCAGCCAATGAGTTGTGGGTTGATGTGAGCCTGCAGGCTGAGTGTTCTGTAAGGGTTCATGTGGTTAATCACTCCAGGAGAACAGCAACACACGCCGCCTCGGATATCAAATGAAACGAAACGCACAGTCGGGGGGCAAACCAGAACAAAGCTTTTACCTCCGGCCAATCATTCACCTATGAAGCCAATCAACCGTCGTCGTGTATGCATTCATGCATGTGCTTGTGTTTACGAGGGTATGGCCTTGTGTGTGTGTGTGCGTGTGCGTGCGTGCGTGCGTGCGTGCGTG
>NC_136804.1:26635250-26641663 GCF_951216825.1 Electrona antarctica | reverse complement strand
GTGAGCTTGTAGATCGTCCATTTTCGGTGCACGACACCCGCAGGTTGTGCTGCGATGCGCTGTGCTGCGATGCGCTGTGCTGCGATGCGCTGCAATGCGCTGTGATGCGATGTGAGCTTGTAGATCGTCCATTTTCGGTGCACGACACCCGCGGCGCGCAACCAAGCACAACTCAAGGCTAAGTAACCTACAGAGCCATATGCATACTGTTGGTGGGATTATATACAGTGGGAGTGTGGGATGCCAAAACTGATAGGACGTTGATAGAAAAATGGGGGGGGGGGGGGTTACATTGGCGGTTGTTACGGTACAGCAGAGGTGTTGGCCTGCCTGCAACCCCATGTAATGGCTTCACATGAGCATACAGACATACATGAAACCCCTGGAGCGCAGGGCTCTGGGTAGATAAGGAGCTACCCAAGGCTTCTTCTACTTTCCATTTCCTTTCAGAAACCCAACCGAGAGACCAGCTGTCGTCGGGGTGTGTGCATTTGCACCGCGACAATATTGTTTCCACTCTCAATAGATTTAGACGTCTTTCTTTCCTGCAAGTCGAGCCGATGTTTGGGGACGAGGGGAGATACAGCGTGCGCGCACACACACGCACACACACGCAGGTGTGCAGATTCTTGGTCAAGGGGATGTATGTTTTGGCGGAATTTAATTTCAGGGCCGGTGCATTTTGAAAGAATTGATAGAATACGTGCAACGGTGCATTTGTCAGGAAGCCCTGGTCGTTTAGGACTTGTCACTGCGGTTTTCTTTGCGCTTCGTCCTCTATCTTTCTATCTGCGGAGGACACGGCATGTATAGGAGCGCTGTTTTTTTATCAGGCCGTGATCGATGCGAGCAGGAAGCCTACACTGATTAACCCATTCAGGCCTGACGTCGAAATTTAAAAAAAAAAGTTTTCTATATCATGACAATTTTCGGAAAGATTTGAGGCACATTTTAACGATTTTTCAAAAATAGCAGACCTACAAGTTCATAGCGCGCCACTCGGTGGCGCGCTATGAGCTTGTAGATCTGCTATTTTTCAATAGCTAAATTATAACATAATGTTTAAAACGCTAACGCTAACGTGACATGGATGCGTTCCAGGTATCAATGGATTAAAATAAGAACAGACCACAGAGGAGAGCAAACGTGGCAACACAAATGTCCCCGTATATGCACGTGCATGCATGCATGCATGCAGTCACACACGTGCACGCGCAACGAGCACAGCTTTGCTAAGTGACTGAGTTTCAAATTCAGGAGACGTTTAGCAAATATGTGCGTTTCATTTAGAACTTTTCCAAAAGGGAAAAAAATAAGTGCGCACATTAAATTACCTAGAGTGGATTTTACTGACTATTTGAACGCAAGCGTGTGAATTTACTGTTTCTATATGCACAAGTCACAATGTATTCCTGCAGCTCTCCAAGTCATCCAGGGATCGAGTCAAAGACAGAAGTTATAGCTTTAGTCCCTTACCGCGCACGCACGCACGCTCGCACGCGCACACGCACACGCACACACACAGTCACTTTATAAGCAGTCCATTTCAGAAGGCTTGCACTTGTGTGCACACTAGCAACCTCTGATGCTCAGTTATGCCAGATCTATACTTCCTTCGCTGCGCACTGTCCTGCACAATGTAAACAGATGTTTTCGGCGAGCGATGCCGGTACGCGACAACGTATCAGACAGCCCATAATCTTTGAGAGCACATCATTTGGATGCTGTCAATGCACTGGATGGGACATTATCACGTTCAATCAGACTGTTGATTGGTCTAAGTCAGGGGTTCCTAAACTGTGGTGCGCGAACGCCCTCTAGGGGGTGCGTGACATGAAAAGGGTAATTGCGGTTGTATGGTGTTATTTAACACAAACGGCAAAAACCGGTAAACACAGTTGTAAGGAGATGTATAGAGCAGCTGCGGGAGTACACAGCCGCTGTGTGTCTCTCAGTGCAGTGACATTCTGTGATTATTTGCCATAAGAGAGCGTAAAATTAAACCAAATGGACCCTTATGGGTCCATTTGGTTTCATTTTACGCTCTCAAGAGTTAAAATATTAGTCTACAAAATTACAGAATGTAGAATAATTGTTATTTTTGATCGTTTTCCTGTCATCTCTCCTATGGCAGGCCTACCATATCAATACAGCATGCCATAGAAATGTGGACAAAATCGTATGCAACAATGAAAAATAAAACTTCTGGGAACTCAGATTAATGCAATAACAAAACGTTTTGGGTCTGAGAGTAGTGAGAGGCTAAATGTCACCAAACGGTGGTCCGTGGCTCAAATGCTGAATAAATAATGCAGGCCTTGATATGAAAAGGGTTGAAAACCACTGACTTAGACCAATCAATATTCTCATTAAACCTGATAATGTCCCATGCAGTGCATTCATTGACAGCATTCACATTCACAACATGTACAGTTGGGTGCCACCGATATTTGTCCCTCATCATTTAACTGTCCTTTTGCGCAGATCACGCAAACCTCAGCAAAAAGAAAAGGACAATATCGATGGCCTCCAACTGTACTGTGGTCTTTGCTGCATTGAACAAATAGTTCAACATGGGAAAGGCGTCCACAAGACACACTCCTCAAGCCCCTGTTGATGTTGCACACGGTGACGTATATACTGGCACTGCACTTCTTTCTTATAGTTATTTCTGTGGCTTTGGCAAACACTGCCGCTCACCTCCGCTTGGCTTCGTATGCCGCGCTTGTGAAAATATGCATGCAACATGTGCATATGTAACCCATTAAGGCCATTAGGATGCAGATTAAAGCGTGCAGCAGAACAGGCCCAGTAAGGCCAATGAGGTGTGATCATGGAGGCTGCATTGGAGCTGGATCCCACTGGTCCACTTCACGCACGGTGGGCATGGCAGGGAGGCTTACCTACAGCGTTGCTTCGTAGGAGGCCTCCAGGCTAACTTACATGTGAGTGTATAGCTTTCACTGGACGCAAAACTAGTCACCTCGCGGTACCGACACTGCGCAAAAAGCTTGGAATACGGATGTGTATATTACAGGAAACTCCCGTTAATCTTTCCAACAAACTCCCGTAAACTCCCGAATTGTACCATCACACCTGTATATTACCGTATATTACATGTACATAATGCCCGTTAAAATTGAGGTTTACGGGCAAAATACAGTTCCCGTAATTGCCCGTTAACTCCTCTTTTCACTCGTCGTGTTGACATTATTTAGACTAGAATAGTTTTATATCGCAGTGATAAAAGCTTGACTTCTGATAACGCAGAAGAAAAAAAACGAATGGTGCGTGGCTTTTATGCCCGGTGACCGGGCACGTACTGCGTCATGACGCACAGGACCCATTCTTCTGTCAGTCAAATGTGAGTGTATAAGATACTAATTGTGAGCGTTATATCTGAACATATATACTGATATACTGATGGAGGGGGGTTGGTGCTCACTGGAGTTATCTGTCCATATGTCAATTAGTGCAGGAGTTCCCAAACTTTTCAGGTCGGGGAGACGCAAAAGAGAGATTAGACGTTTGCCCGGGACCTAAACTATAGTGAAAATAGCAGATCTATCTAAGCGCACATCGCGTCGCTTCGCACCACGTTGTGAACTTTAGAGGAAAAAAATAAATGGGTTTTTTACTCGAGTCGTGACTAAAAATTGGTCTGTGACCCACAAATGTGTCCCGACCCACTGTTTGGGAAGCAGCGAATTTCTGTGTGTGTGTGTGTGTGTGTGTGTGTGTGTGTGTGTGTGTGTGTGTGTGTGTGTGTGTGTGTGTGTGTGTGTGTGTGTGTGTGTGTATAATGACTTTGAGCAAAACAAAACAAGAATACAAACATCACACACAGTTCAAATATCTATGAGCCAGTGAACCCGTGAGCATTGCTTCACATCAACGCGACCTTAAACGAATACAACATTAAAAATAAAAATAAAATAAAAACGGCCCAGCCTCCTATTCACGGCGACACCTCCCTGCACTTCCCAAGACTTTTATATTCTCCCAAATAACCATTAACTACAATCAGCGACCCCATACATTCCCAGCGGACACAGCCAATGAAAATACAACCCAATCAATCCAATTCCTTCCCTGGAAAAATACTAAAACGTGGTTACAAATAATTATACAGTCCCCTCCTGTAGTTCTGTGCGCCACGCTAAACGTTATAAACTGCAATCAAATGATTGTATCCTAAAGTAAACTTCCTGTTGTTGGACCGGTCACTCTGGTTTTCTTGTTATTGTTGCCTCTGCCCTCACTCCTGCATGTCCGGCAAGGAAAGGAAAGCACATAAAAAATGAATGTGTCTCTCTGGCCTAAAAACGTTTAATGGCTGGAGTGGAAAAGAGAAGGAAAAAAAGCCTCATGATGGCGAGTTGTGTTTTCTTTAGAAGGCTATTTAAAACCAGTTGTCGAGTTGCCGAGTGTGTGTGTGTGTGTGTGTGTGTGTGTGTGTGTGTGTGTGTGTGTGTGTGTGTGTGTGTGTGTGCGCATATGGGCGTGCGCGTGCGTGCGTGGAGTCTGGGGGGGTTTAAATATAGACAACCTATCAA
This sequence comes from Electrona antarctica, assembly GCF_951216825.1. Classification (NCBI taxonomy): domain Eukaryota; kingdom Metazoa; phylum Chordata; class Actinopteri; order Myctophiformes; family Myctophidae; genus Electrona; species Electrona antarctica. The sequence continues at coordinate 26,637,107 of NC_136804.1, read as the reverse complement.
TGACTGACCTCAGTGGTCGATCCCCGACCAGTGTGGTGGACTCCCATTTTCTATACTGGGACAGATGGTGCACGTGCACACGCACACACGCACACGCACAGAGCCACAGGTTAAGTCTGGGCTTTTGGAGGGCTCCCAGAGTGAACATTAATTTCTTAATGCATTCTGGATCCCGTGGGGGCTGTCTTGAAAGCGTAGGCCACGCGGGACCACTCTGCCAACTCTCATAATAAGATTGACTGACTGTGTGTGTGCGTGCGTGTACCAGTGACTGCACATCTTTACATGTGCAGCTAAAATGTTTGGCGCCAATCGCTATGAGGGAGACTTCCAGTATAAACAATACTTTTACAATTCTCTCTCCCTTTTTCACTCCCCCCCTCCACGCACGCACGCGTGCGCACACGCACGCACGCACACACACACACACACACACACACACACACACACACACACACACACACACACACACACACACACACACACACACACACACACACACACACACACACACACACACACACACACACACACACACACACTCTCTCTCTTTTCTTCTTCTTTCATTTGTTCCCTCGTTCACCTTCCTGATGCTATCACGCCACGCTGGGGTAAAGGACCTTAACATCTACGCCGTTCTGAGCGTTGGAAAGCAAAATAAAGCCGTCATTAATTAGCGGGGCTTGAGTTCCTCCTCGCGGACGTTTGTTATTGCTATGTCTGAAGCTGGAAGGAGACGGACGGTTAATTGATCGACAGCCTCTTTGGGACTTAGTAATCATAATCAATATTGACACATGTTTTTTGCCCTCGCTATATAGCCCATAAACATACCGAGGAGAGCTCGCCATGCCACGCAGCTGTCCAGGACTGTATACACGCCGCGGCCAAACAAAAACAGCCAGGCGCGTCCAAATTTAGAGTGGATTCGACATGGAGGGGGAAAAAAGAGTACCGGAGGATATGATATAATATAATATAATATAACAGTCAAATGTGGTTGGAAAATAACACAACATAAAACAGACTACATACAATTGCTGTCACAAAACATTTGGAAATTTCCGAATTGCTATAATTAAAGCAATGCCCAGAGGAATTATAGGCGCGAGGCTTGCGGAGAGAGATGGGCGGACAAGGAGAAAGGTCACCGGGCAATTCTCAATGAATCACAATAAATGGAGGCGGCGCGCATACTTCTGCCCAATTAATGCATTAGTGAGGTCACAGGTTATGTAAGCACCGGCCGCTCTGCTGGGACTGGGTGGAGCCTATATCACTCCAGGAAGTGGGGGACAGCAGCACGCCGGATTGGCTGGACCGTTTTCTTTTAATTGTATTTTTTTTATGATGGAATGTGATAAAATGTGGGATAAAAACGAGGAGTGGGTGGAGGGGGGGGAGGGGTCATAAAAATCTCCTAAGGAGTCATGTCATATTATTTTAAATGTTCGAACATGCTAAATATAAACCGGTTTCGAGTTCCGACGGAAAGAAGTAACCCTGACATTATTTCCCTACTGACACACGCTCCCATTGAGACAGGACGCATCCTCAGCATTATTACTATAATATAAACACTCGCTCCCTTTTTTTCACCATGCAAAAAAAATCAACCAAAATGTACTTTTTTATTTTTCTTCATTTTTCTTTTAACCCATTTTGGGCGGGATCCCCTTTTGGTGTTTTAAGTGTAAGGTTATACTTTAGCTATTGAAAAATAGCAGATCTACAAGCTCATAGCGCGCCACTCGGTGGCTTCTAGGTCTGCTATTTTTGAAAAGTCGTGAAAATGTGGCTCACATCTTTGAATATATATTTCAGAGCGAACATTTTTAACTAAAATATTGGCTTCTA
>NC_136804.1:26607750-26632750 GCF_951216825.1 Electrona antarctica | reverse complement strand
GCGGCCCGGTGAAATCATGGAAAAATAAATGCACTATGTATCAAAAACCGCTAACTTAATTTTGATGGAGTAAAATTAATAAGTGGACTTGGGGGGGGGGGGGGAGAAATAATTCTGACGTGAGTGTGCCAAGAAAATGTTCCGCAACCGCGGACGGAAAAAAATGCTAGAAGGTCCTGTGGAGTGATATGCAGATATAGTGAAAAGACAGCGGAGAGAGAGAGAGAGAGAGAGAGAGAGAGAGAGAGAGAGAGAGAGAGAGAGAGAGAGAGAGAGAGAGAGAGAGAGGAAATGGGGGCAGGGGACGTTGAGCCAGGGGGGAGGCACAGACAGTTGAGTCATATTTCAGGCCTGATTGGAACTGACAAAGTGTTATTGGAGGACTCAGTCCCCACAGCATTGTTTGCTTTAGAAAGTCAGGGCCAGATTTATTATGACTGAAAAACATTAGAGAGATCGGAAGTGGGGACAGCCTAGGGAGAACGGCATGTCTGTCTACAGAGAGAGAGAGAGAGAGAGAGAGAGAGAGAGAGAGAGAGAGAGAGAGAGAGAGAGAGAAAGAGAAAGTGAGACACGAAGAGAAATTTAGGAGGTCATATGGAGATGTATGGGGCGAGATCTGAGATATTATGCCGTTCATAAAAAAGGATTTCAAAGTATGGTGTTGAAAACTCTGGGGTCAAGGCCCTGTAGGAGGAGAACAAGAGAATACTACGGCTATAAAACTGTCAGTGCTGGTGGCCTATGGTTCTCCACTACTTCACTTATGGAGACAAATGGCAGCCATTTTGCCACGTTTAGTGTTACAGCATTGGTCGCGAGGGACTGAGAAGACAGCATATATATATATATATATACCTCGCTCACATATACATCTATTTATCTTTCAAAGATTTAACTTTGACTATCCCTCTAGAATCAAGCCCCAGTTAGAATCGGCAGCTCAGGTTTCGAGGTGTCCAGTCTACACATGCGACAATTCACTGCAGCTTTTGGAAAAACAAACGGTATAATACTACCGTATGTGCTGCTGGAAAAAGAAAGAGCCCCATCGGAGCACCACAGCGCTCTATTCAGTGAGGGAGAACAATGGCCACCAGAGCAGGGCGCTGTCGCCCCGGACAGCACGCACAAATGTTTTCATAAGTTAATGGACAGTGTGGAGAGGCTAAGCTCACTGTATTTGACTAACCTCCACATGACCCCCCCCCCCCCAGCCACACCATACCACACTGACACTGCAACAGGGATTGGCAGCAAAGCGGGGGGGGGTATGGGGAGAGATGAGGGTGATAGAGGGGCCCAATGTACAGTATAGTGATGTCCACAAGTCAGGGAGGGGGGCCCCTGGCTCGGCTGGCTGGCCTTCATTGCCCGTGTTGTGTTTGGCTCGGCCGGGGAGTCTCTCCGCACAGTGCTGTACGTACGTGGCACAGGCTGGGAAAATCAGCTGACTGCTCTAAAGGCTGGGGTTTGAACCCAGAGGTGATACCCTAAGGGGCTGGGGTTTGAACCCAGAGGTGATACCCTAAGGGGCTGGGGTTTGAACCCAGAGGTGATACCCTAAGGGGCTGGGGTTTGAACCCAGAGGTGATACCCTAAGGCAGTGGTTCCCAAACTTCAACGTCAAGGACCCCCAAATTGACACTAATTCGCCCGCGGACCCCCATTTGAAGAGATATGCCTGCAGGGACCCCCATAAGAGAAGATTTGTACGGCTCTAGCTGAGATTCTCAACCCGTTTATTTAATTTCAAGGACCCCCAGTTTGACATGCATTAGTCTACGAACCCCCATTTAATGGCGTTTCTATCTCTGGGACCCCGAAACGATGTTGTAAAATCAATGTTGATTTAACTCTGAGAGTGTACAAATGGAACCAAACGGGCTTGTTAGGGTCTGTTTGGTTCCATTTGTACACTCTTAGAGTTACAGACCCATAAGGGTCCATTTGGTTCCAAACTATCATTTAGCTGGGGGACCCCCTGGAACTCCCTCAAGGACCCCCTGGGGGACCCCCTGGAACTCCCCCAAGGACCCCACTTTGGAAACCACTGCCCTAATGCACTGGTGTCCTATTATGTTTAAAAAAGTATTAACACACACACACACACACACACACACACACACACACACACACACACACACACACACACACACACACACACACACACACACACACACACACACACACACACACACACACACACACACACACACACACACACACACACACACACACACACGTCCTGAATTCATCAGTAACAAATTACTACCATTTCTCCATGAACAATTGTTATTTCTTATACTAACAACATGCCAGTCTGCCACACTACTTTTCTTTTTACATTAACCACATAGGATTGTTAGGTAAATGCAGCACATAATGGAGGTGGTCAGGTCACCAAAACCTTCCAGCTTTGCTGACTAGTGCGGCAACCAAAACTATATGGCTGGACTGTGTCATGAAATCAGGACTAATTTAAATTGATGTACTTTTCCATTCACTCCCCTGCTTTCACATGCTCCCCTGCATGTGAAACCTACAAATTGGAGTTTTTGGAGTTACTTTGACATGATCCCCCCGTTGGAGTAAGCTTGTTGTTTTTAGCAAGATGCTAACAACACCTGACAATTAAGTCATGATGAGAAAGAATTGCATGCTGGTCTGAGTAAGGCAGGTATGTAAAGAGACAAATTAGATATAGTTAAAAAAAAAATCATGGAACTTAGAATATAGATTGTGGCATGAATTGGGCAGACTGACAGAAACAACTGGGACTGTGGTATATTCTTAAATATTGTGTGCGTGCCACGCACACACTTTTGCCGGTCAAAGTAATACTTTTACACGTGTGACTGTTATATCAAAGCAGATTTATCCTGGTCTAAAAGTTTATATCATGTTGGTATAAAATTAACCAAATGCCCAGGGGTAAATTAAATCCTAATAATAATCACTATTCTTTCACTATGTTTTCTTTCTCTTTACAACTCAAATTATGCTAAATTACCTTTCATTTGGATGAATATACTCGATTACTCATTTAAGAAAGCTTTGCAATATTGTATTAACAATTACAAATTCCCCAATTCACAAATATACATTTTGATAATTGCGGTACATGGAATAATAGCCTAACAATTGCAATACAAGTAACAGATTATTTATTTATTTCTAAATGTTTTGCAACAGTAATGTTATTATCAAATGAGATAGTAATGCTGTTATACTGTACTACTCCTCACTGAAGATGCACTACAGATTGTTACACTTTCAGAGTTAAATTAACACTAAGAGGAGCAACTACTGCAGTCCATCAGCAGCGGTTTTAGATTAACTTAAGATACAGACTGAGAAACAGACAGAACCTCTGCCAAATGGAGAGACTTAGAGATGGAGATAAAGCCAAAGAGAGAGATAGGGAGGGAAGCGTAGATTAAAGATAAAAAGAGAGCAACGCACATAGATTGGAAAAGGAGTATAGAGCACGGGAGGGGGTTTTGAGAGCGAGGCGATGCAGCAAGGCAGAGAAAAAGAGAGAGAGAGAGAGAGAGAGAGAGAGAGATAGGCTGGCAGGCGTGAGCCACCTTGGCTGTTGCACAGTGCAAAGCTCTTTTGCAAGGGAGAAATCCAGCGGGCCCCGAGCGCGAGGTGAGAGTGCCAGGAACTGAGCTGCTTGACAGATCTCAGAGAGAGAAAATGAGGAAGGCAGCGAGCTGTGGAGAGGAGAGAGCAGAGCACATGGAACAGAGAGAGAGAGAGAGGGAGACAGACGTAACATACATGCAGGGAGAATACCCCCCCCCCCCCCGTCCACCCCCTCCAAAACCTAATTAAATCTGGGATGCTGGGTGGCTCAGACAGTTACCACGGGCCACATGCGTCTTGTGAGCGTGCGGACTGTGAGTTTGAATCTGACTCCCAGCCATGTCTGATGTGATGTCTCCCTTCTCTCTAAACTCTAATCTACACAATCTAATAAAGGCATTGCATATAATGGTAAATCTCAGAGACTTATTTTTTTACAATAGCGATCGATCGCATTCAGAAGATCGTGATAATTATGCATACTGCGGCGTGAACTTTCCCCAACAACACCCCACCCACTCAACCGCGAATCGTTGGGTCATGTGTAGTTTTACCGTGGAACTGCTGTGTGCACAGAGTTCAACTAAAGTGCCACCAGTTCATAACACGTCATACTCAAAACAGCCCCCGAGGAATCCTGTCATATCCGCACCGGCCCCCTAAAAACCCCCCACTCCCGTATCCCTCTCTAAAGTGACTGTGAGGGGTGGGGTACGGTTCTAGGGGAGATAAGTTCACGCACTGATTCCCTGACCGGGTCACAGGGTCATGCCGAGGTTGCCGTGGAAGTGCTGATCTGGGGTGGCGATTAGGCTAATGTTATTAGCGGCGATATGACACGCTAGCAAACCCAGGTGTGACTCGAGGATCAACAAGCGCTGGTCGGCGATCTCGAGGACAGAATTGAAGGATTGAGGGGTCAATGAGTCCGTTTTATATTCCTGAGGAGATTTGGGGGGGGGGGTTAACTGCTAGGTGAGACGTACAGCACGTGGGTCATGTTATTATTACGATATCACCAAGGGTTTATTCATTCTATCACAAGTGCAATTGTTCTGAAGAGCTGTCGAAGCACCTTAACACATTTAGGCCTGACCTCGAAATTAAAAATAAAATCTTCTAAATATTTTCACGATTTAAAAAAAATAGCAGACCTACAAGCTCGTAGCGCGCCACTCGGTGGCGCGCTATGAGCTTGTAGATCTGCTATTTTTCAATAGCTAAATTATAACATAATGTTTAAAACACCAAAAGGGGTTCCCGCGCAGAATGGATTAAAAAAAAACTCCACAACTGCCCTGAAGAGCAGTTGACACCTACACCTGTCAGCTTAGCCCCAAAGCTAGCATTGGGAGCGCTCTGCCTATTGTATTCTGCATTGCACCAGGCTCTGCGCGACAAGGAAATCGTCCCAGATGGAAACAACAACTCTCTCTCTCTGGGTTCCATGCCAGCTTGGACTGAGACAGAGGATAGGAGGACATCTTTGGAAAGGGAGAGCGAAACAGAGAGACACAAAAAGACTGAGAACGTGTGTGTGTGTGTGTGTGTGTGTGTGTGTGTGTGTGTGTGTGTGTGTGTGTGTGTGTGTGTGTGTGTGTGTGTCAGACTTGACAGAGAGAGAGAGAGGGAGAAGGAGAGAGAGAACAGAATTCTAGAGGATGGGGACCTATGCCAGTCTGAACTTTGACCAGGGTGTGGCTCCAGGCTGGCCCGACAGCGGGCAGACAGACCGTGTTGGTTCTGGCCTCGGACGCCAACTGTGATATATGTTTTCCTGGAGCCAAAGAGAAGGAAGTCAGACTGCTTAAAATAAAGAGGATATCATTTATTTTTCATATAGGCTATGGGAGTTCATATAGGCTATGGGAGTTCGGATTGCCGGCACGAACTCGTCCCCCCCACCCCACCACCCCACCAAAAACAAACAAAACAAAAAAAAAACGTTAGCAGTTTCTCCAACGTGCTTAATGGTCAGACACTGAGCCGTAAGACACTGAGTTAAGTCAATATCAGCCCGTGTCTGCTATTTCAAATCCTATTTTCTCTTTACATTCCCAATCTTTAACCCATGTTGGGCGGGAACCCCTTTTGGTGTTTTAAACATTGTTATAATTTAGCTATTGAAAAATAGCAGATCTACAAGCTCATAGCGCGCCACCGAGTGGCGCGCTATGAGCTTGTAGGTCTGCTATTTTTGAAAAATCGTGAAAATGTGCCTCAAATCTTTGAATATATATTATTACAGAGTGAACATTTTAACTCAAATCTTTGCTTCTGGGGAGGTCCCTGGACCAACACATTTTCAGATGGGGGGGGCGGAGGCATATTACATCCTTGACATGAAATATTGAGCACCACTGATACAGAAACATAAGGTTTTTCAGAAAACTGTCAGGATTTTGACATTTTACATTTTTAAAATCAGGCCTAAATGGGTTAAAGGAGGAAGAAAATCTGTGTGCCTACTGTATATGTATGCAGAGTAAAACATCCTCTGTGAGAACTTAAAACCATTTTTAACTTCCAGAGTTTCCGGGTCCATTGGTTGCATTTGTACTGCAGCCTCTCTGAGTCAGATGAACTGGGCTATGTGAGAAGGCTGTATGAGAAGGCCAAGTCATTCCGTATACATGGTGTCTGTAAGACATGGCCGTTGTCTCTGTGTCCGTCTCACCTCTCCGCTCATCAGCACAAAAATACAGTGAGCTTTGTGCTATACACACTCGTGTTACCTAAACAATAGCCCCGTACAGACACTGGCCAGGGCAAGTCACCAGACATGGCTTTGTTGACTGCAAAGGACTGTGGGAATGACCCAGAGGGACTCTGCATCAGAACAGGCCCTTGGTTACACTTCCTAGTTACCATTGTGGCCGTTAATGTCAATGTAAAGGTCTGTGTCGGTTACTAAAACAGCTGCAATGGCTCTTTGGCTCCACTTCAGAATTGTGTTGATCATTATCAAACACCCCCATGGTCTTAAAATAAGCAAAAAAATATATATGTTTCAAAAGAAGGGCACCGAAAGCGTTTTGACTTGCAGATAAAACATCCTATGATTAAAGCAAACTGCCTACGCACTCCGGCCCACACAGGCCCTCGTCAGGTTTATCCTTTCTTTGAAATACGGTTCAGGGTGTTGGGCCAAAGAGCCCAACACCCCTCTCAGGGTAGAGGGGCTAATTGAACATTTTCTATGAAATAAAATACATGTTGTTATTGTATGTCCCATGATCAATTTCAGAAGAAAAGAAAACTACCAACCCATGAACCTAGCGCCTACTGTGAGGTTGGTTGGTTCCCACAAAATGGCTCCTGTCTGTTCGGAACACCTGGTTGCCAGCTGAAGCACAGCGAGGGACCTCGAGGCCCAGGGGCCAAACCCGGGGCTTCCTCAGCCCAAACCCAGGGGCCACCCAGTCTTTGTCCCCGGGGCCGCTGGGCCGCTCGGATTCCCTGCTTCCTCACACAGCCCCGTAAGAGAATACCCAAACTACATGGGGTCCATGGAATGGTCATGACCAAGGATGTGTGTGAATGCGTATATATTTGGAAAGGTTGAATGTACTGTGTGTGTGTGTGTGTGTGGGGGGGGGGGGTGTGTGTGTGTGTGGGGGGGGGTGTGTGTGTGTGTGGGGGGGGGGGTGTCTTGATAGAGTGGCAGGGTGGACATCAACATGCTTCAGGTGAGTGGAGCTGAATGGTGCACCTGCGTCATTGTCAGTGGTGCGATGGCTCAACCCTTCACCCTTGGACCTGAAACTGTAAACCTGGAAATACAGGAGAACGACAGGGACCTCCAAATATAGAGACGGTGTGTGTGTGTGTGTGTGTGTGTGTGTGTGTGTGTGTGTGTGTGTGTGTGTGTGTGTGTGTGTGTGTGTGTGTGTGTGTGTGTGTTTGTACGTGTGCACGTGTGCGTGCGTGACCCTTTTTATCCTTGAAAGTTCACCGTTATAGTCATTAAGTGAAAACACAAAACTTCCTACGCGCGGGTGAACAATAGCTCAGCGTTGCCTAGTCCTGGGTTCAGACAAAGGGCCCCAGGAAGTGCACGAAGCATATTCGGAGGCTTCAAACGTGCACGGCCGTGCAGCTGCGAAGGACATTAGACTATGCTGAGAGCGCAACATCCTCAGCGCTGACAATGTACGGTGTTGTGTTGAAGAGGAGAACCCTGGCTCCCTCGTTAGAGAGGTGAAACGTCCTGGTGTTATGTTGAAGAGGAGAACCCTGGCTCCCTCGTTAGAGAGGTGAAACGTCCTGGTGTTATGTTGAAGAGGAGAACCCTGGCTCCCTCGTTAGAGAGGTGAAACGTCCTGGTGTTATGTTGAAGAGGAGAACCCTGGCTCCCTCGTTAGAGAGGTGAAACGTCCTGGTGTTATGTTGAAGAGGAGAACCCTGGCTCCCTCGTTAGAGAGGTGAAACGTCCTGGTGTTATGTTGAAGAGGAGAACCCTGGCTCCCTCGTTAGAGAGGTGAAACGGCCTGGTGTTATGTTGAAGAGGAGAACCCTGGCTCCCTCGTTAGAGAGGTGAAACGTCCTGGTGTTATGTTGAAGAGGAGAACCCTATGGCTCCCTCGTTAGAGAGGTGAAACGTCCTGGTGTTATGTTGAAGAGGAGAACCCTGGCTCCCTCGTTAGAGAGGTGAAACGGCCTGGTGTTATGATGAAGAGGAGAACCCTGGCTCCCTCGTTAGAGAGGTGAAACGGCCTGGTGTTATGTTGAAGAGGAGAACCCGGACTCCCTCGTTAGAGAGGTGACACGTCCTGGTGTTATGTTGAAGAGGAGAACCCTGGCTCCCTCGTTAGAGAGGTGAAACGTCGTGCCGCTCCCCGGCCTGGCCCCGGCAGCCCCTTTAAGAGCCCAGTTATTACGGGCCTTATTGTTATTACTGCCTGTTTTTTAAAGGGGTAGGCAAGCCAAGGGAGTAATCCACCCGTCAGCACTCACATTAATGGCCTAATTGGCCTCTTCTCTCCCAGTCAAAACGCAGGCCCCGTCGTCACGGAAAAGGCTAAGCCCTCGGAGCCCCTCTCACTCACGACCGGAGAAATGCACACTGTGTCTGCAAAGTGGAGCCGTCACTACCTCCCTCGCTCTCTCTTGTTCGCGCTGTCATTCGCCGTTTCCTCTCTCATTCTCTTTCACTCCCTCTCTTTTTCCTCTGTCATCTCTGGCACCAGCTCAAAGGGGAGTTCAGCGGTTTTAACCACCAGGCTTAATGTATATAATGTGTTGTCGACCGAAAGACTAATTAGGACAAAGGGTGTGACGGCAAGGATTACAGACAATATGGAATGGATCTCGGGAACGAGTTGACTCTCACTTGAGAAGAAAGTATATGAAAAAACTAGCTTACATATTTATTTATTTTTTTGTGAATGACAAAAAAGTTTTACATTTGTAATACCAAACTGCTAGATTTGCCATCAAAGGGACCTCATCCATATGTTCAAGATAGGTTGGTAGGATAAACTTTGAGATTTATACCACTTTGCCAATGGTTACATCCTAGAGCTAGTACAGATGACCAACATGTCATTGTCTCCACCAGGCCGATGGCATGGGGAGAGAGTATGTTTCGCACTCCGTCCGTGCGTGCGTGCGTGTGTGTGTGTGTGTGTGTGTGTGTGTGTGTGTGTGTGTGTGTGTGCACAGCTAATCTCCGGCACCGTTAACCCGGTCGGTGCCAAATGTTGCACGCACACTCCCTGGATGCCAACGATGAAACTCTGACCCAAATCTTCCAGAACGGCCTGTTATAGCGCCACCAGGAGGCCAACTTTTGAAAAACATTTATTTTGGATTATTCCTCCAGATTCTGTCCAAAACTCCTGCAAATCGTTACACACTATCTCTATAGTCATGTGTTCAAGACGGATCTGTCCGATATTTCAGATTCCATCCTAATTGGCTAACATTGTCTTTCAAAGTTTGCAGCATTTGTTTTGAACAAATCATGAACTCCGCGTGCAATTTACATGAAATCTTTCACGGACTTTCCTACTAGCCTGAGGAATATATCCGGCCCTTTTCACATTGGCCTATTATAGCGCCACCAACAGGTGGATTCTTTGCAAAAGACATTTTTGGAACAAAATGCCTCAAATCATCCAATTGCCATCCAAGGCCTAAGAAGACCCGTTTCACATTGGCCTATTATAGCGCCACCAGGAGGCCAGAACCTGACCTGCCCTGGTGGAGACCTGTGCCCCGAGGGGCACTTTATCTAGTTTGCCCTGTGCCTGGCTCGAGAGCACAATGTTTCTATGGGAGCAGCCGTTCACTTCCTTGTTTACAGGCCGACAAATGTTGCTCATATCGCTGAATCTACGGCGCTGTAAATGGTTTTGATCAGAACGCCAATGTTCTGTCCTAATTTCTGACTTCAGCAAGCATCTTGTTTGGAATATTAACGCTTCTAAAGAGAGATCAGACTTGACAGCACAAGGTAGTTTCACACGGTATAGTTGTCGGGAGACACGGCCAAACCATTTCCGGGGGTCCCCAGCCAAAAACGTTGAGAACCCCTGTTCTACATGACCAGAAAACCACCAGCTTCACTCATTCTCTCACGAGTCACGACTATTAGAGCTCATGGTAAAGGTTTCCCCTTGAAACCTTAACAAGGAAAATACTCCCAAACAAAACATTTTTGTTAGATAAATAACCTTCCCACCCACCCCCATTTCACAATACTCCCACTAAATGCATCATAGCTGTAATCTAATTGCTTGGATAGCAGAGCACATTTCAAGATGCTTTGTCAGTGTCTGTCCAGAAAGAGCTTTCCATTGCCTTATATTCCCCAGTGGACTGCGGAGGGAGCGAGGTCAGCCAAAGTGTGAACAAAACTATCTGCAGACTGGGGGGGTTAGCGGACTAAATGAAGAGATTAGTACGACGTGAACGGCCACAGGTGGACACGGTTATTCTATCATTTCCTAAACTTTAATTAAATCAGCAATAGGCTAAGAAAAGGGGACAACGGTGAGGGACAAGAGAGAGGGAGAACGGAGAGGCGAGGTGGGAGATATCGCCGGCTATCACCGTGGCCATCTATACATGACTGGCTACCCGCGGTAGTTACATTTACAATTTACAATTTTGAAACGGAGAAAGTGGTAACCTGCACACAATGCACATATGTGTATACAGTACAGCACACACACACACACACACACACACACACACACACACACACACACACACACACACACACACACACACACACACACACACACACACACACACACACACACACACACACACACACACGTGAGAGAGGTATGGTTGGAGGTTTCGATGGTATAGGAACCCCGGCTGGAAGCGTAGAGTGAGCGTGTGCGTGTGCGTGTGTGTGTGCGTGTGTGTGTGTGTGTGTAGCCAGGCTGTGGGTCAGGGGTGTGAGGAGGGAGAGGTGGGGATGAGGGGACGGTGGGCGGGTGGGTGGGGAGGGTCTCATGTGTTAGTGTAACTGAAGCTGTCACCCGGCCCCGGGGTCACCTCCCCAAAGCACGCCGGCTGTCTCTTTTAATAGACTAAACACATATGTCTCTCTCCACCGCCTGCACATGACGACCATGCAGGAGAAAGCTACGGAGAGGGAGGGAGGGAAGAAGGGAGAGGGAGGGAGGGAGGGAGAGAGAGGGGGAGAGAGGGGGAGAGGGACGGTTGGGGTGACTTCATAATTGGCCTGTCGAAAATGACGATTTTCTAATGGCTTAATGGGAATTGACAATAATATGAGACGCTGCCATTTGGTGTGACCTCGTCCATCGCTGCTTTGACTTGTATAGATTCAGTTACTATTGGCCTAATAGTTGTCTGAATTAGTTAGCGGCCATCATCGGCCTATACAGTAGACACACAGAAACACACACGCACGCACGTGCACACGCGCACACGCACACACAGTGTGTGCCCTCACTGAGTGAGCAAATAATACACACACACAGAGCAATCTCTCTGTACTAATCGTGATAGCAATGATTGGTAATACAATTTTGCATATTATATACAAATTACACGTGTGTGCAGTGAGGAGCGCTCTTATCATCATACATCACATTCCCTGCTCAGCCAATCAAATCATCACAAAAGTAATTCCGGCCAATCAACTTCACTTTTATGCCCTCACTTTCATCTTCAATATGTACTTTACTCAGCCGATCAAATCATCGCTATGGGGTAGCATCAGCCAATCACAAGGCAATGTTTGTGTTCACACAGACACACAAAGCTGGGCATTAGGAGGGGCTAGTGCCCCTCAAAAATAAAACATAATACATATTTTATGTCAAAACGTTAAATCACTCTTAGGAGGAGGGCAGAAGACAGCCAGGGAGCAAGCTTGTCTCGTCAAACCATGTGACTCCCATTGAAAATGAATTTGCGAGCTTGCGACACACAGGACAGCTGTCTCTTAGGTGTGAACGGCCTCTTAAGCTGCGTTCAGACTTGAATATATATATTCGCCTCGGTTCGTCCCGTTTGTACCGCGCCCGTTCGCACAATTCTCGAATTTGCATTGACTTTGTGTATGTAATCGTGTCGCTCTAACCATTCAAGTCTGAACGCACCTTAAGTCGCATAAAATGTAGGCAAGACAAAATATATGATCACTTCAAGTAGAATAAAAGACTAACCTTCTGCATGAGGTCTGACACACAAGAACCGTCCTCATCTACCACACAACCATCACATTCAATTCAGAAAGGATTTAATGTTTTGTACAGTTAAACACAGAGTAGGACTTATGAAACCTACTGTACGTATGTGCGTAGAAACTAGAAAGAAAGATGAAGATGATATTCAAACTTTGATCGTGAGGAGTGATGTGAGCTCGTTAGATCTGCTATGTTCGCCCATTGTTGGAAAAAAAATTCAAAATGTGAACGTTTTTGAAAATGTTTGCCTTAACCACACACTCAAAATAGGGATGCCAAATTGCCAGCAAGGTTTAAAGTGCAGGTTGAGGGTCTGGAATGGGTGAAGCTCTGCCTCATGGTATAAGGCATGTAAGGTGTAATGACACTGGAGAGAAGATAGGAGATGGGAGAACAGTGGCACAATGTCGTTGGCAGCAAGCTAAGGCCCTGAGAGAGAGAGAGAGAGAGAGAGAGAGAGAGAGAGAGAGAGAGAGAGAGAGAGAGAGAGAGAGAGAGAGGGAGAGGGAGAGAGGGAGAGAGAGGGAGAGAGGGAGGGAGGATACAGCAACCCAAGACAAGGGCAAAGGAGAGAGGGAGAGAGACAGAAGGTGACTTAGGGAGGAGCTTTGCTAGTGAACCGTGAGGGGGCCAGAAGTGAGTCTGGAGGAGAGGGGCCTCTCTCCCATCCCTCCCTCCCTCTTCAGACGGGGCTCTTCAGAGGGAGCTGCTGGCTGGGCTGTGCTGTTGAACTTGGCCTTGCCGTCACTCCAAGGCAATCCGACACCCTGCACAGAGGGCCCTGACAGACACGGGGACGAGGGGAGGGGGGGGGGAGGCGAGGGCCCGCTGGGACGCCGAGTGCATTTCAAACCCATCAGTGTCAGTTAGTTCACTAAGTGGTGACATAATCACCATCGCCATGGCTGCTCCTTTGGGAGGGGGAGAGGCAGAGAGGGGGCCCCGCATGGTCCCACTCCTCCTGCTGCTGCTGCTGCTGCTACGACGACCTGCCCTGTCCAGAGCCATAGAGTATAGACAGAGTTACGACAACTACGTTCACGTCACGGGGCCAGTCCAATGGCGGCTCTTCTACGTATACTTCTGTTGAATGGGGACAAGATACTCCTGGACCGGAAGTTGGCAGAAATGCATTGGACAATTAACAGCCCAGCTTCAATGATCTTAAATCCCGTTATTTTAGATTGTTTTTTAGTAATAGTACAAGATAAACATTACAGAGACTTTAGTTGTCACTGTACAATACTTTAAAACAGATGGCATGTTGCACGTACACATGCCTAAAATTGCTCTTATTTGTGCCGCCCTCGTTGAAAACAATGTATTTCAAACTCCAGCTTGTCCCCGTTCAAGGCTGCATGAACAGCGCTCGAGCGTTCAGTTTTCTGCCCCCTCAATGTCCTAACTCTGTCTTACTCTATGGCTCTGGCCCTGTCCAGAGTCCTGTCTTACTCTATGGCTCTGGCCCTGTCCAGAGTCCTAACTCTGTCTTACTCTATGGCTCTGGCCCTGTCCAGAGTCCTAACTCTGTCTTACTCTATGGCTCTGGCCCTGTCCAGAGTCCTAACTCTGTCTTACTCTATGGCTCTGGCCCTGTCCAGAGTCCTAACTCTGTCTTACTCTATGGCTCTGGCCCTGTCCAGAGTCCTAACTCTGTCTTACTCTATGGCTCTGGCCCTGTCCAGAGTCCTAACTCTGTCTTACTCTATGGCTCTGGCCCTGTCCAGAGTCCTAACTCTGTCTTACTCTATGGCTCTGGCCCTGTCCAGAGTCCTAACTCTGTCTTACTCTATGGCTCTGGCCCTGTCCAGAGTCCTAACTCTGTCTTACTCTATGGCTCTGGCCCTGTCCAGAGTCCTAACTCTGTCTTACTCTATGGCTCTGGCCCTGTCCAGAGTCCTAACTCTGTCTTACTCTATGGCTCTGGCCCTGTCCAGAGTCCTAACTCTGTCTTACTCTATGGCTCTGGCCCTGTCCAGAGTCCTAACTCTGTCTTACTCTATGGCTCTGGCCCTGTCCAGAGTCCTAACTCTGTCTTACTCTATGGCTCTGGCCCTGTCCAGAGTCCTAACTCTGTCTTACTCTATGGCTCTGGCCCTGTCCCTCAACGTCCTAACTCTGTCCTACTCTATGGCTCTGGCCCTGTCCCTCAACGTCCTAACTCTGTCCTACTCTATGGCTCTGGCCCTGTCCAGAGTCCACACCGCTGGAGGTTGGGAGGGTCGGGTTAGACTGAAACTGTTGCGTTTCACGGGTGGGTTGGTGGGTCATGGGTGGGTTGGTGGGTCATGGGTGGGTGGGGGGACGGGGGACACTTTGTGCTCAATAGGATGCTTTGAAGGTGACCTCATGTGTACATTAGCGTAACCCCTCGTTAAAACCATGCTGCGCAAACTTGGCCCGATTGAAGTTGCTCTTGAGTCTAGCCCATTTAGACCTGAGGTCGATTCTAAACAAAATGTCTTCTAAATCCTGACAGTTTTCAGAAAAACCCATGTTTCTATGTCAGTGGTTCTCAAACTATTTAATGCCCCAGAATGATATGTATTTGGCCGCCGACCCCCATCTCAAAATATGTTTTTTTTGTGGCTTTCGCCTTTATTTTATATATTTTTATGGAGGGACAGACAGTAGGCTGACAGGAAATGGGGAGAGATATGGGGGGAAGACATGCAGTAAAGGCCGTCGGGATCGGGAGTCGAACCCACGGCACACTGCCAGACTGGATTACCAGCCAAGGTGCCTGGACCATTGAGCCATGGCCCAGGCCCAGAAGCAAAGATTTGCTCTGCCAGAATATAATATTCAAAGATTTCTGCCACATTTTCACGATTTTTTCTAAAATAGCAGATCTACAAGCTGATGTAGATCTGCACAACAAGTGTTGTGTCCTTCCTTTCCCTGGGTAGTGACTAGTCGGTCACAATAACATAATGCTCAAAACACCAAAAGGGATTCCCAAACCTACGCAAACTTGCCTTGATTGAAGTTGCTCTAGAACATCAGTGACATGCAGGGGGATCATCACGGTACCCTCGCCACCGACTGTATGTATGTGTGCCTTCCTGTTTGTACCACATGAATGGCGAGGAAATCACCATGCCATGCAGGCACAGGAAGACAACAGGCGTGATCCAAATGACTGTCTGGAGGGGTTTTCTTAAGAGAACTTAAAAGTGATTATCTTGTTTATGAACGTTGTCCATTTCCACCTTTCAAAAGGCACGTATAGCCTACGTACAGTAGAAATAGCATGAGGCACTTTGAATAGAGCGTAGCCTACTTACTTTCCCCTTTAATTAATCTGGTACAGAGACAGACATTTTAGTCAACATTTCGTAGACTAAAACTATGATCCATTACCTAGGTCCATTACCATACATACAATAAAAATCACACCTGTGTGAAGTGAGGGGCGCTCTAATCATCATACATCATATCATCTCATTCTGGCCAATCACAATCTGCGTCCTCACTTTTCGCGCTTCACTTTTCTGCCCTCACTTTTATCTTCAATATGTATACTTTGCTCAGCCAATCAAATCATTGCTACGTGGTGATCATGCCAATCACATTTGTGTTTACACAAACCCTTAAAGCTGCGCATAGGAGGCGCCCCTCAAAAAACTAAGCCATGATATCTAAACTAGGACTAAATATACTGAAAATTTAAAACTAGACTAAAATGGAGACCTCTGACATCATTCGGACAAACAAAGGCCACATCAGTCAGCATTTTATATGGGCAAAAAGGAGGCATGTCCATATATGGGCATAAAATTAAAAAAGGTAACCGGACAGACACATATCTCCATGTATGGGAACAAAAGAGACACCGGCAGATGGAGATGGGGTCAATGTGTTAACATAGCAAAGCTCATGCTGTGGCATGTTCTGCACTCACTCAGCCCCCCCGACGGACTTATCTCGACTGGCACGGAAACACGTGTGAGAAAGTAGCCCGCAAGTTTGTTTGTTTTCTTGGGGTTTTGTATCTGCTTCAAGCAGCTATCTGGATAACATTCTAACCTGGGAGTATAGCGTGTCTTGGCCCAATCCTCAGAAAAGATGCTTATCGTACCACAAAGCTATGAGACATCACTTTGTCACTGCACTATGTAGCCTATACTACACTGCTGCTGCTGCTACTACCACCTCTGTTACACCCATACTAACAGCAGTCTGGGCTCGCGTTCCGTCAATCAATCATTTACAAATTGCCATGCTAAAACGTGCATAAAATGGCCATGATAAAAGGAGAATGAATGGCTTGATCATGTGATCACCAATAAGGCCTCCCATCAGCGCTGGCTATCTATTGATGGACAAGACAAAGAAGCTTATCAAAGAGTGCTGATAGCACACTGGCCAATTAAGATAGGAGGACCCTTCACTATCATAGCATAGGTATATAGCCCACTATCACTATCAAGGAACGAGGGAAATAAAAGGCAAAGTGAATTGAATCTGTAAATACAAGAAAAAACCCTTTTAAATTGTTAAAAGGGCCCAAGTATTTTGAAATTAGATATTGATTTGCTCTTTTGGGAAAACGGGGGAAAGGAGACTGTGTTTATGTAATCTCGTAAACAGTGGCTTTCAACCTTTGCAGCGTGAGGGCTGTGCAGGGGAGGCAACGGCTACAATGTGCAGTATTGTGGCAATAGGCACTAGATGGCACTAATGAATGGTAATTATACCGACCTGTTCTCCGTCCAAAAATCATCACTAATTACTCTCCCAAATAAGGTCAGTGTTCCCTTGAACGAACCTCTCTCCTATAAACAATTAGAGGAGATATCTGCACAACTAATATGTGGCGTGAACCATGCTTGAGCAAACAGAACATAATCTGACAAGGGATTGTTGACAGACATCACACAGACACCACCACAGAATCACAACTACACACAGGCGGAGCCACAACAACAACGTCGTACAATCTCAGTTCCACAAAACGACTGAGATTTCAACAAGCACAGAGGAGGAGGAGGAGTCCATGCACACAGATATATACTAGGCCTCCTTTCAACGTTGCAAGGGTGCAGCGGGTGACACAAGGAAGCTGTCTGGAGGTTGGGGCTTCTCGTAGATATGGGCCTGAGACATGTCAACTTAGTGGAGATGTCAAACCTCTTGTGTTTACGAGAGGGCCAGGGAGCAGAGTGATAATGCCGGCCAGTGATGGGGCGATGGGGGGGGGTTAGTTATCGTGCACACGGGGGCGAGGCACTCTCTCTCTCTCTCTCTCAACACCACCCCCCCCCCCCCCCCCCACCCCACCCCCCAACCCCGTTTGCCACCGCGAGGCCCTGTAATCGCCCATCTGGGGCTCCCCGTGTCGCCGTTCTCCTGTTTGCCGTCGGACCTTATCGTAGGCAGGAGCTTAATCTGTGCCAGTGATAAGATATGTTCGTCGCTACACACACACACACACACACACACTTACTTACACACAAGGCCATATATACACTGCTCTGGGCACTCTGTTGGCCAGTCAGTGATGCTCTGATATACAGTATGTGTGTAGTACGGTGTGTTGTGTCAACTTGTGTGCCGTCGCGTTCCAAACTGAAGATTATTCTTTCTTTTTTTTTTTACCATTATGAGGTACATTGAGAGAATTCCATCAAATTCCATCAAAGTTTACAAAATCCACGGCACAAATGCTGTAGAGCACGGGTTCCCAAACACTGGGTCGGGGACCCATTTGTGGGTCGCGGACACATTTTTATGGGTCCATCTATTTTTTGTTTCCCCACATAAAAATACAAATGTTTAAGAAGTGGTGAAAATAGCCAATCTACAAGCTCACAATGCAGTGCAAAGCGTTGTGAGGGCGGGAACCCCTTTTGGTGTTAGCATTATGTTATGCTTTAGCTATTGAAAAATAGCAGATCTACAAGCTCATAGCGCGCCACCGAGTGGCGCGCTACGAGATGGTAGGTCTGCTATTTTTGCGACTGACAGAAACATAACTTTTTCAGAAAACTGTCAGGATATAGAAGACTTTTTAGAATCTGATCTCAGGTCAAAATGGGTTAATGCTATTTTCACTAGTTTGTGTCCCTGGGAGACGCAAAGGTTCTCTTCTGTGTTACAGGCTAAACCGTTTGGGAACCACTGGCGTGAAGAAGGATACAGAAGGCTACAGTTGGGTGCCACCGATATTGTCCCTTATCATTTGACCCATTTAGGCCTGACCTCAAAATTAAAAAAAAGTCCTTCTAAATCCTCCAGTTTTCTGAAATAAATATTTTCACGATTTTTCAAAAATAGCAGACCTACAAGCTCGTAGCGCGCCACTCGGTGGCGCGCTACGAGCTTGTAGATCTGCTATTTTTCAATAGCTAAATTATAACATAATGTTTAAAACACCAAAAGGGGTTCCCGCCCAGAATGGGTTAACTGTCCTTTTGCGCAGATCACGCAAACCTCAGCAAAAAGAAAAGGACAATATCGATGGCCTCCAACTGTATACCGTATAACAACGCTTTTGATTTACTCTTCAGATCGCGCTTCGTAAAATTACACTGCGAGCATTTTAAGGTTATTGAAAATAGCCAATCTACAAGCTCACAATGCGGTGCGAAGCGACACGCTGTGAGCTTGTAGATCTGCTATTTCCACTGACCACATGAAGCCAGCTATAAGCGATCCTGCTGATAATAACAGACATATCTAGTTCTGTCACACCTGTAGAAAAAAACAACAACATTTGAACTTGGGACGCTTTTCTCACATGAAGTAAAAAGCCACAACACTGAATGCCCCAGTGATAGCATCTCCCTGTGCGCATGCATTCACTCATTAACAGCCTAATAACAGTGCACCCCCCCTTCCATCTCTCTTTCTCTCTCTCTCTCACACACACACACGCATGCAGTCTGATTTCAGGGATCAGATAAAGAAGACGTGAGGAAAATAGGTTTATCTCTTTGGTGGACATGTCCACGAGTTCCTCTGACGGCTGCCATATAAGGGCAGATATCCTCTCTCACGTTCTTCATGTGGTTTAGGTAAGTTGTTGAGAGCAGGCACCATGAGAGAGAGAGAGAGAGAGAGAGAGAGAGAGAGAGAGAGAGAGAGAGAGAGAGAGAGAGAGATGGAGGGAAAGATCATCTTGGCATGACCTCTGCGGTCTCGATGCGTCTCTGAACTTGTCATCTCTGCAGAATGCAGATCACGCACATGGCAGAGTCAGACATACTGCAGAGCAGACACTCTCCGACTGAGTGCGAACGCGTTCATGGCTATGCAGGTGGATTAATGAACGCGTTCATGGCTATGCAGGTGGATTAATGAACGCGTTCATGGCTATGCAGGTGGATTAATGAACGCGTTCATGGCTATGCAGGTGGATTAATGAACGCGTTCATGGCTATGCAGGTGGATTAATGAACGCGTTCATGGCTATGCAGGTGGATTAATGAACGCGTTCATGGCTATGCAGGTGGATTAATGAACGCGTTCATGGCTATGCAGGTGGATTAATGAACGCGTTCATGGCTATGCAGGTGGATTAATGAACGCGTTCATGGCTATGCAGGTGGATTAATGAACGCGTTCATGGCTATGCAGGTGGATAAATGAACGCGTTCATGGCTATGCAGGTGGATAAATGAACGCGTTCATGGCTATGCAGGTGGATAAATGAACACGTTCATGGCTATGCAGGTGGATAAATGGCAGTGCACACTCTGTACAGTATGTACAAAGACAATTGAGCAGTTGAGACGAATAAAGGCCTATTCCTAGTCTGGATTTTCGGTGGTGAGGTGACCACCGCTCTGGTGGTGAGCTGACCACCGGAGCTGAAATAGCGTTGAGCGGTGGTGAGTAAAAACAGAGAGAAGGGCTAGAGCGGTGGCGGTGGTTTGCTCTTCACCGCGGCTCGTGACGTCATGTTGTAGTTCGGTGGTCACCTCACCACCGAAAATCCAGACGTATGAGATGTATGAGCCTTAACAGTCCAAAATGTATTCTGACCCCTTCCCGAAAAGGCCTTGCCTTTAGACTGTTATTCGTCTCAACTGCTCAATTGTATAGGTATATAACTAGATAAAGTGCCCCTCGGGGCACAGGTCTCCACCAGGGCATGCCAGGTCAGGTTGTGGCCTCCTGGTGGCGCTATAATAGGCCAATGTGAAAAGGGTGCCATTTCTTCTTACACCTTGGATGGCAATTGGATGATTTGAGGCATTTTGTTCCAAAAATGTGATTTGCAAAAATCCACCTGTTGGTGGCGCTATAATAGGCCAATGTGAAAAGAGTGGGATATATTCCTCAGGCTAGTAGGAAAGTCCGTGAAAGATTTCACGTAAATTGCACGCTGCGTTCATGATTTGAGACTTTTTGGTAAAAACGGGCCAATCCTAAAATATCGGACAGATCCATCTTGAACACATGACTATAGAGATACTGTGTAACGATTTGCGGGATTTTTGGACAGAATCTGGAGGAGAAATATCCAAAAATGTGTTTTTCAAAAGTCGGCCTCCTGGTGGCGCTATAACAGGCCGCCTGGAAAATTTGGGGCAGAGGTTCATCGTTGGCATCCAAGGAGTGTGTGTGCAAAATTTGGCATCGACCGGGTTAACGGTGCCGGAGATTAGCTGTACACAGACGGACAGACGGACACACACACACGGACAGAATGCAAAACATACTCTCTCCCCATTCCTTCGGCCTGGTGGAGACAATCATGAGAGAGAGAGAGAGAGAGAGAGAGAGAGAGAGAACTGAATTTTAACTTTTGTCACACTACAGCGTCACACAAAAGCACCAAAAGTAGCAGAACCACAAGCTCGAAGCGCGACCCGATTTGAGCTCGCCGATCTGTTACTTTTCAATATGAATCCCGAAAAGTAACCGTTTTGGACATACGAGGTTTCCACCCGAAAGAGACGATATCAGTTGAATGTATTCACGTATTGAAGTTTTACACACACACACACACACACACACACACACACACACACACACACACACACACACACACACACACACACACACACACACACACACACACACACACACACACACACACACACACACACACACACACACACACACAACATTTAACCGATTTAGGCCTGACGTCGAAATAAAAAAAACGTTCGCTCTGAAAGAATATATACCTATTCAAAGATTTGTGCCGCATTTTTACGATTTTTCAAAAATAGCAGACCTACAAGTTCATAGCGTGCCACTCGGTGGCGCGCTATGAACTTGTAGATCTGCTATTTTTCAATAGCTAAGTATAACAGAATGCTTTAAACACCAAAAGGGGTTCCCGCCCAAAATGGGTTAACCAATGTTATACCTTTGGAATAATAAATGCTAAAGGGTACATGCAGCGTGAATGGAATGCCGCGTGCCGCGATGCAGCGCGATTGTCAATAATGCATCGGTTTTTTACACAATAGACGGTATTATTGAAAGGGCTGTGGCAGATTTGCCGCTGACAGCAGTGGAAGGACAGACAGGCACGGTAACCCGAGAGAGTCCCTGCTTCCATCTCTGGACCGTCGCCCATCTCTTTATCATTACCGCAGAGAAGGGAAAAACACACAAAATATGTTTACACCACACTGATAACATCCAGCACTCTGCCGCCATGCACGACTACACTCAATATTAATCCATGTTGACCTGAGATCAGATTCTAAAAATGTCTTCTACATCCTGACAGTTTTCTGAAAAAGCTATGTTTCTATGTCAGTCGTTCTTTGATTTTTCAAAAATAGCAGAACTACAAGCTCATAGCGCGCCACTCGGTGGCGCGCTATGAGCTTGTAGATCTGCTATTTTTCAATAGCTAAAGCATAACATAATGCTAACACCAAAAGGGGTTCACGCCCAAAATGGGTTAATAGATACTGTGAAGCGCGCGCACACACACACACACACACACACACACACACACACACACACACACACACACACACACACACACACACACACACACACACACACACACACACACACACACACACACACACACACACACACACACACAGTAATATTGCCTATTACAAGCTACTGAAATTTCCGTTAATTCTCTCATTAAACCTACAACGACTGGATTTGTCATAATAATTGAGCCTAAGATAACTGTAAAGTATTTGCAAGGAAACTGCTTTATCTATTCATTCTTTGACTGTATTTGTATTCTTTATTTAAAAATATATATATATATATATTAATTGTGTAGTATTACTACTTAAAACACAATGTTTTGTTTCCAATCAGAATTGAACACTTGCTATTATTACTAGGACGCGGTCCGCGTTTCAAACAGGCTGCCTCTCTTTTCCTATACATATTTGCTTATCAGATAGAGTGCAGATATCGATTTCCTGGATAGAGGGTGATAAGGTCTTTACATGGCCGCTCCCACTATGAGCTCTAGTGAATATTTTATCCTCTGAGGATTATAATGAGTGATTAGCGTCAGTCGGAGCCATATCATGAGAAACACGCTTTAATAATTCACTAATCAAACTTCATCTATAAACAGGCTTAATGCTTAATTCAATCAGAATTAATACACTGGTTTGCTGGGCACACCAAAAAGGGAAAAAAAGGACATTTCGTGATTTTACTGTACACTCCATGCATGAGCTCACAAATCTAAGCGATGTCACCGTCAGTCAGTTATAATAGGCCCGTTTTCATTTTGCCAACCTCTACAGTTCCTTAGTAAACATGCGTGTGTGTGTGTGTGTGCGTGCGCGTGTGCGTGCGTGCGTGCGTGGCGTGCGTGCGTGCGCGCGTGTGCGTGCGTGCGTGCGTGTCTTGAAGAAACTGTCCAAGGGGTAACAGACTTTAAGGAGCCTGAGAGAGGACCATATAATGGTGCCTGATGACAAGGCAAGTGATCTGGCAAGTTTTGAGGCAACCGTGTGCGAACTGTAGATGGCCTGGTATAACCTGAAACACCAGAAAGCAAACGCATCAAAAAATACACACACACACACACGAAACATACATATCAGTATATGTGAGTAAGTGTGATAGTGAACAGGCTTCACTCTCAGTACTCAGAAAGTAGTCGCCAGGTTTTCTATGAATTCTTCAAACTCAGATGAACTACTACTACTTTCAATCATTTTCATACTCAGAATATGATGCATTACAATATCACTGGTATAGCCTTTTTTTCCCTAATGCAAAACAGGTTTTGTTTCATTTCAATATACCTCTAATAATCATTTTTTTTTAATCGTTTCATAAAATAAAATAAACTGACAATCGAGCAAGTACAGTAGCAGGTATAGAGAAAAGTACACAAGTGTTAACTGAGAGTTTATAAATGGAACCAGAAGTACCTTTTATGGTTCCATTTGGTTCCATTTTGTACATCGTCAGAATGAAATGAACACAAGCGGTGCAAACACAATTTGTAAATGTAACACAGTAAACACACAACCACACACACACACACACACACACACACACACACACACACACCCGACTATACTTCATAATATCCAAAATGGGTTGAAAGTTCCAGCAGTTCCTTTGAGCCCGAGGCGAGGTCTAAATCAAGAGGAAGTCGTATAACCCTTATAAGGACTTGTCATATTTATTTACAACTGCTGGGGAGAGAAAAATGGCTGCAGACGTACGATGGAGGGCAGCACAATGCCACTGGAAGGTCTTCCAAGACAAGCATGATTACTGTTGCTCTTTTGCCCTTTATGTTGGGTGTTTTATGGCATACTTTCAATAGCACCGGCTGTAATAAACCAAACAGGGGGGGGGGGGGGGGGGGGAGCCGGGGGAGGGGGAATAATAGAGAGATCAAGACGTTATCGAATACGTTTTAAGGATGGGAAATGTCCCCTATATTTTCCCCTGGACCTTTATTATTCAGGGACAGGGAGATGTACTGTACAGTGCATGGTTTGTAGAGACGGGGAATAATCTCATGCAGCAGATTAAGTGGATTAATTAGGGTTTTATTCATCAGGGTGAATTGGTACCTAAAGAGCTTCCCGCTGCAATGACAAGGATTTTTCACCCTTAATTTGCCATGATTTAGAAAATGTCGACGTCAGGCCTGAATGGGTTATTATTCAGGACAGGGAGATGTACTGTACAGTGCATGGTTGTAGAGACGGGGAATAATCTCATGCAGCAGATTAAGTGGATTAATTAGGGTTTTATTCATCAGGGTGAATTGGTACCTAAAGAGCTTCCCGCTGCAATGACAAGGATTTTTCACCCTTAATCCGTTTTGTGCGGGAACCCCTTTTGGTGTTAGCATTATGTTATGCTTTAGCTATTCAAAAATAGCAGATCTACAAGCTCATAGCGCGCCACCGAGTGGCGCGCTAAGAGCTTGTAGGTCTGCTATTTTTGAAAAAATCGAAGAATTACTGACATAGAAACATAGCTTTTTCAGAAAACTGTCAGGATGTAGAAGACATTTTTTTAGAATCTGATCTCAGGTCAACATGGGTTAATTATCCTGGCTGGTGGAATGCAGTCCTGTGTGTTCCACACGACAGCCCGAGCACAGCTCTGCGCGCACAATACACATACATGTGTGTGCGTGTGTGTGCGTGTGTGTGCGTGTGTGTGTGTGCATGTGTGCATCTGCAGATGTGGTGCAGAAAAAGGCATGTGTAAACCTCATGTATAATGTTTTTTTTTTTTTTTTCGTGTACGAGCTCTGGCAAAAACCACAGAGTTATCTAATCCATCGAGAACCTCACTGCATTTAA
>NC_136804.1:26558847-26607550 GCF_951216825.1 Electrona antarctica | reverse complement strand
TTTAATCCTTATCGAGACATCATTCCACTTCAACCGAGCATCGTTTTCTCTCACACTCTCCCTCTATCGATAGCCCATATGCAAAAACAAACAAATCACTAAACTCACTCAGCAACACGTGCAATCGTGTGGCCACGGACAAAAAATAAAACGGATCATGTTTGAAGCAAAAATTCAATCAGAATATATATTTTTAAATACATCATGAGGGGTAGGCGATGATGGTAATTACACCCTTAATGAGTTGGTATTTAAGCTTAAGTGATAATGTATTGCTAGAGGGTTTTAATACCCGAGGGGCATTTTAGCACAAAAATTCACCTCTTGCTATATTTTCAAATGAATGCCTATTTTATCAAAACAAAGTTAATTGCACAGCAAAAAGGAGCTTATAAATGTACGGAGGAAGAAAGAATTGAGGCAAAATGGATAATGGACATTTTCAGATCTCTTACACTATAGAGTCCAACAGCCGTATGAATTAAAACATAGTGGAATGTACACGCCTAGATCCGATTCAAAAGCACATTTACACAACCTTAACATTCAAACACACTCAGCCATTACATCGAGAGGCAGCTCCGGTGTACAAGAGAAAGGCACTTCTCCGTCCTCGCTCGGTCAAGGAAGTGGTGGCGAGTCGATTTAAGGCCCATTCAAGGCAAAACAAGAGCTTCTCAGAGAAACAAACGAGGAAAGTGAATATGGGACTTCTCAAGTTCCTCCTGTCGCCGACCAGCACAAAAGGAGACCTGGAGGAGTCGAGCATCCCCAAACAGTCAGATAACGGGGGCTGGGGGTAAAGAGGCAGAGATGGGGGGGGGGTACAAGGGGGGATGCAGGGGGTGGGCATTCACAGACCAGGGTCAGTCGAAATGCTTGACTGGCGAAATGTCTGATACCCATCTAAGGTCTTTAGTCTGCCTCTCCACCTGACTGACAGCCTGCTCTGTGGGAAGCGGTGTGTGTGTGTGTGTGTGTGTGTGTGTGTGTGTGTGTGTGTGTGTGTGTGTGTGTGTGTGTGTGTGTGTCCGTGCACCCTCATGCATATGTGGGCTAGAATTATGCTTATACAGTATAAGGACCAGTCGAACTCCACCAACGAGAAGATTGTCCACCCACTCCTATGCTGCCGTGACCCGGCCTGGCCTAAAACCACCGTAAAGAAATCACAGCCGATCAGGCTGACACCCACACATACAGACCTGGTTTTTACGGAGACAGGCTTCAAAGGCCCTCTGTCACACAAGGTGACATTTTGTGCTCCTACACATGCTGAGGAAGCAGAATACACAGTAGTTTGTTTCCTTTGATACTCACTCAAATATGTATACACAGCAAAACATACTGCATTCACCCGAGGAACATCAAACATATGAATATACTATATGGGATTTTTTATTTTTTTTTACTTCAGGGCAATGTGATAAGGGATAACATGCACTTGAAATGCACTAATTTGAGCGTACAACAGGTGTAACTGTAATCTGTGACCATTGCTGCTGAGGGGGGGGGGGGAAACTGCAGAATTTATTTTGTTAAAAAACATGAGATAATTATTTGGACTGCTCCAAAACATGTTTCACAGGAAAACAATTATAATAATCATTGAACATCAATGAGACTGCTATTTGTGAGTTGCAATATAGATTCATTATAATATATACTTTTATATAGAATGTACAGAAGTTATTCCAAAAGCAACTGAAAATAACCAGGTTACGTTACTGGGACCGAATAATCCAACAGATTCTACAACATACGTACGTAATCAGGGAAGCAAAAGGTGGTGATGGGTTCCATTTTTAAAGTAATTTAAAAGTGTATGCCATATTTTAATTTATATGAAGCTGCATCACTATTTAGAGAAATGTATACATTTCAAATTAATACATTTCAAATGCACATCAACCAATATTAAGAGTTATTATTGGGTAATACATGAATAAAGATAAATCAGTATGTTATAGACTAGAGTTTCAATATGTTTTTGTGTTCAAGTTAAAGTGAAATTTAATTGCCAAATAAATATTCTTAATTAATAGACTTTCTTATTGAGAATAATTCATTGTCATTTACTAAACGGAAATAGAAACACAGCATAGCATGCTGTCTTTAACCCATTTTGGGCGGGAACCCCAATTGGTGTTTTAAACATTATGTTATAATTTAGCTATTGAAAAATAGCAGATCTACAAGCTCATAGCGCGCCACCGAGTGGCGCGCTATGAACTTGTAGGTCTGCTATTTTTGAAAAATCGTTAAAAAATGTGCCTCAAAATTTTCAGAAAAAAATCATGATTTAGAAAACTTTTTTTTTTAAATTTCAACGTCAGGCCTAAATGGGTTAAATGAGAAGCATGCCAATTGTTTAACATGAAAGCCTTCAAGACGGCTTCAGTGCCAACATTTAACATGAAGAGGGAGTCTTTTCTTTTGGTGATTAAACCATTTTGACCAGATTCTAAAAAATATCTTCTACATCCTGACAGTTTTCTGAAAAAGCTATGTTTCTATGTCAGTCGTTCTTCGATTTTACAAAAATAGCAGACCTACAAGCTCGTAGCGCGCCACTCGGTGGCGCGCTATGAGCTTGTAGATCTGCTATTTTTCAATAGCTAAAACATAACATAATGCTAACACCAAAAGGGGTTCCCGCCCAAAATGGGTTAATGCTAATATTTTCAATGGGTGACATGAATCACGGCCACTTCCTCATATACCTCCGTGGGCTTCATCACTTTCGCTCAGCTATTAGCACTAAAAGTAGGTCAACAGGGATTTCCTGCAATTTATAAAAAAGTTTCTTTCAAAACAAGTACATGGCCTTTTGTAATAGCACTTCAACTCCATATACTGTGCTTTTTTACATATAACGGAACCAAAAAAATCACAACAACCTGTAATTTCTTCTTTTAGATTGCCTCGCGGGAGGAAACAAAAGAACCACAATCAACTGTCGGAGGAAGGCAAGAAGTGGCTGCATTTTCCAAGACAGCAAAATGAGGACCTCCCTCTCTCACACTCTGAACTAAAAAAAAAGAGACACTCCTGGAGATTCAGCGCTGAGCTCTGTCGTATAACTTCAGGCCAGGATTTGAAAAATATCCACTCACACACACAGGGAAAAACAAGCAGCAAATATACCCCCCCAATTTTCCCAATTTAGAGTTTGCTCGAGAGATGAATTTACAAAACAAAAGGCCCTGCTGTGGCTTATTTATTTTTTTATCTTTTATTATTATTTTATTTTAAACAAATTATTAACAACCTGAGGCCTATACCTTTGCATTTCTAATTACTTTTTTACTGGAGAGATGTGCCTCTCAGACTCTCCGGGCGTCCACGAGCATGCAGTGCATGTATACTGTCAGTCTCGGTGGAGAGAGCCAACACACATGGCCAACGGGCTCAGGGGATCACACCAAAACCTCCGTCGACAAAAAGTAGGTTAGAGATGAGGGTTACTTTGAACTCTATGTGCGCAGAACCATTTTCACACCTGTATCCTCAAAATCTGATATAGCAGTTACACGTCATTTCACCCATTCAAATAAAACCGAGACTATATTTGACACTTGTGTCAAATGAAGAACATTGTGTGTACATTGTGTACGGACAGACAGAAAGGCAAAAAAAAAAGACAAAAGGAAACTCTACCTTACACATTAAGACAAAAAAGCAGAGGAGGCAAAGGTGCTGCCTGAAAAAAATCGATAGAAAAGCATATCAATATCTACTGTTGAAGACATGCTAACCAATACCATGATAGGTAAACATGTAGTACCACATTTGTTTTATTCTATTTTTTTCCACCCATAGCCGTGGTGGGAAGTCACATCTCCCACTGTGCGAACGATCAAAGAATTAGAATGTGGGGTTGAGGGGGAGGGGAGATCACATGTTACTAAAATACGTAAAGAAATAATGTACAAAAAAATAACAATGCATCGAATAAAGCCAGTGTGGGATCAGAACAACTGTAAAACGGGGGGGTGGAGGGGATTCAAAACGTGGGGGGGGGGATTAAAAAAGGGGGGGCGGGGGGTTTGGGGTGGAGGGCATTCACCATTGCTTTAGCTCAGGGGTTTTCAACCAGTTTCATATCAAGGCCCATTATTTAATCAGAATTTGAGCCACGGAACCACCATTTGATGACATTTAGCCTCTCAGACCCCAAAACTAAAGAATGTTTTATTGTCGTATACGTCGGATAAGATTTTTGTCTACAATGCCATGCTTTTGGCAAATGTTGATCGAAATAACAATTCTTCTACATTCTCTAATAGTGTAGAGTTCTTGTAAATTAAGTAACACAGATGTGTAACAATAATGTAACTCTTGAGTGCGTAAAATGAAACCAAATGGACCCGTATATGGGTCCATTTGGTTTCATTTTACGCTCTCAAGAGTTAAAAAGCACTATAAGGATCCATTTGGTTACTAAATCTCCACCATTTAGCCGGGGACCACGTGGAACACCCTCAAGGACCACTGGTGGTTCCCGGACCACTGCTTTAGCGCCAACACACTACTTGCATGTAAAAATCTACAGAACGCACGCAAGAGAGTCATACTAGTGAGAGAGCTACGCTGTGCAATTCAAAGAACCATGATGTTTCTGAATGATTGTTTTTTTCTTCTTTTCACTTATCAAAAACATGCATGGCAAACGGTTCAAAGGCTCTCTCTAAGACTTATAAGTAGAGAAGTACTAAGAAAGGGGAGGACGCTTTATGAATTAACATTAGTAAGGTGCTACAAACTACCTGATTGAAGTTAAAAATGAGTCTATTCTGCCAGCATACAATGTTGACACACACACACACACACACACACACACACACACACACACACACACACACACACACACACACACACACACACACACACACACACACACACACACACACACACACACACACACACACACACACACAGAGAGAGAGTCAGTTGCACCACTTTCCCCACCTCTCATGTCTGGATAGCTGACTGAGCCTCTCACATGCTACAGGGTGTGGTTTTCTCTCATCTCCCCGGACCCTTGTCCGCGCGCGAGGCTCCGTGGTCGTCCCCTCGTTTCCTTCCTCAATGCACAAGGGGTTATGGCGGTTATACCACGGCAACCCTCACCTGACGGGAACACCTGGCCCGCGTAGCGTGCGTGCGTGCACGGCCGGGTCGGTTGCCACGACGATAAGGCGCCGCGCAACCGCCGTCTTCTGCGCTCGCGCTATAGCGCCACGTCGCACGCTTACGTGACCGTTTCCCTAACCGCGCGGTCTACTTCACACAATGCAGGACGAAATAATGACTTGATGTACTTCTTGAGTAAACACCATCAAAAGTATATATATATATATATATATACCATAGCAGAGAGACTCCGTTCGAAATGATCACTTTCTTTTTTTATCTAAATTTTTATCCCACAATTTTTTAAACCATTTTCTCACCCAGTGTCAATTATCTAATGTGATCCTGGGCGCTACACTTCCTTTGCCAACCTGGGGAGAGCAACGGACTGACCTCATGCTTCCTTCTATGCATGAGGAGTCTAAGCCGCTTCTTTTCACCGGACAGTTTCCCTGGTTGGACGTATAGCGCGTGGAAGGAACACGTTATTCAGACCAGTTCCTTTCCCCTCCATCAGGCGCCCTGGCTGGCGAGGGGGAGGCAGTTTAGAGACCACATCACTGCATGTTTTTTTGTGAGGGTACTTACCCTCACACTTATTTCTGAACAATCGATTTCAAGGTTACCATTGTTGTGACAAATTTGTTCGACAGAAATGTGGGTTCCAGCCAGGCCTATAAGTGCAACCGCTTAAATACTGCTCGCCCCCCACATGACCTTCAACCCAAAGCTATAGCCCGGTCGCACCGCCTCTCAATTTCAAACCAAGTCTTCAAACCTCCAGGCGATTCTGCTCACGGAGCAGCAGGCAGGCAGGAAGGCAGCAGACCTGGTCGGCCGTTGGCATCACCATGGAGGAATTGCCTCCCCTAATTACACCGCAATTATGATCCAGATAACATCAGCATTATTCTAGAAGAAAAAAAAGACTAGAAAAAAAAAGTTTAAATGAGTAAAGGGACGGAGGGAGAGTGTGGGGGGGTGTTGGGGGGGGGGAAGGGGGGGTAGATGGAGAGACTGGTGTGTCTCTGAGGGGATTGGTGATAGTTTGTGTGAAACAAAGGATGAGGAAATGGACAGCAAACCTTTCCAATTAAACCATTTTGTGCGGGAACCCCTTTTGGTGTTAGCATTATGTTATGCTATAGCTATTGAAAAATAGCAGATCTACAAGCTCATAGCGCGCCACCGAGTGGCGCGCTACGAGCTTGTAGGTCTGCTATTTTTGAAAAATCGAAGAACGACTGACATAGAAACATAGCTTTTTCAGAAAACTGTCAGGATGTAGAAGACATTTTTAGAATCTGATCTCAGGTCAAAATGGGTTAAACACAGCGAGAGAGACAGTGTCTCTGGTAATTACAAAGTTTAACAGATCCTTAACTCTGCAGAGGGTAATTTTGTTTCAATTCTGTGAATTCAGGAAGTCATTTGTGATTGCAAATGACTGAAGAAGTGTAAACTTTCAAAGTGAACAAAAATAATTAGTATTAGTATTTGATTTTTTATTTAGTACTGTAAATGTTCAGACGCTGCAATCAAAATGTGTCTTTTGTAAACTTAGAGAAGAAAAACATCCTTACTTTGAAGCCATAAAGCACATTCTATGTGCCTACTTAAAGGACCACTTCACCACCTACCTTCATATAATTGGTCCTCACTAATGTTCATGATCAAATGCATCAATCTTTTTCTCCTCGGTCTGTGTCTCATAGGAGGACTGTGGGCAGTTCAGAAACCCGTCCACCAGGGACCTCATCGATGGGGAATCCAAGCTAGTAGAAACTGCAGGCTTTCTGTTACTGAAAAGTTGCAATGCGATAATGGAAGTCATCATTCTCACGATAATAAAAAATCTAAATATATATTTTAAATCTGCCTAACGATGATGTCACTGGGGGACGGGTTTCTGAACTGCCCACAGCTCTCCTAAGAGACACAGACCGAGTATAGAAAGAAATGTGTGGTATTTTATCATGAACATTAGTGAGGAGTGGGACCACTTATATGAAAATAAGTTGAAAAGTGGTGAAGTGGTCCTTTATTAAACCACAGAATAACTGCTTCACAAACTGACCACCAGGGGTTCCGTGGGCACAGTTTTGTCTTTGAGTCAGCCCTGCTTGCTGCATCAAACGGGGCCTGCAACAAATAAATTCTCCCTTCAAAAACCTTCCATGAGCCTTCCTGCCACCTACCAAAAATAGTACAGCAATGCTAGAATTCTTTTTTTTTTTTTTCGAGGGGCACCACTTTCCAGCTCTAGTCATCTCCTGTAGAGTGTGCGGAGCTTAAAGTCTAGAGCTGGATGGTGGTAGACAGGACATCTGCTCCTCATATCCGCCTGGTGTGTTCCACAAAGTGGACTCTCTTAGCTCCGACCGTGGGCCCAGAGGCTGCACGACGGGCACAATTCCCTTTCCAAACACAATTCGGAAAAGAGACTTGTTTATCCAACCATCCAAGTCTCGGATCGGGGGGCCAGATAACGTCTGACCGGGTTGTTCAGGTCTCGTTCGTTCCCATAGCCGCACACATCTGCACACATCTGCATCTGTGTTTTACAGTAACACAAAGCTGGCCGTCGGTGAGAGACAGTTTAACCCATTTTGGGCGGGAACACCTTTTGGTGTTAGCATTATGTTATGCTTTAGCTATTGAAAAATAGCAGATCTACAAGCTCATAGCGCGGCACCGAGTGCCGCGCTATGAACTTGTAGGTCTGCTATTTTTGAAAAATCGTGAAAATGTGGCGCAAACCTTACATATCATTTTTGGGGTCCTTGACATGAAATATTGAGCACCACTGATATAGAAACATGAGGTCATGATTTAGAAGACATTTGATTTTTATAATTTCGACGTCAGGCCTAAATGGATTAAGCCGGTTTACAATATACAAAATGCACGCAGCATGGGGAACACAGTAACGTAAATACAAATGCACGCAAATAAAACACGACGCACGCGCACGCACGTGCACGCACGCACACACACACACACACACAGCGCGAAAGGCCAAAAGTACATCTTTCATTGGCGGTCCACAATATTATATTTCCTTCCTTGACATAATGTATGCAACACTGGCTAAAGAGAAACGATCATAAAATGTCTCAAAGCACTGTTTAACTCACTGTCTCATATCACCAAATGTTGTTTTTTTTCTTCTTCTTTTTAATATCATGGATAATGTGTACTTCATTTTAGTCAGATTTACACTTTATTTTCCTTTAATAACACTATACAATCTCTACCCACTCATCACCTTCTAAGGTCAATGTATGAAAAAGAAGGTGGGGGGAAAGAAAAAAATATCTAAACATTGAAATGCAGGAATATGATTTATAACCTGTACATTTGAGATATGAAATGGCCGTGGAATATCTGCAGGCAATGCCATTACTTATTTCTGAAAGCCCACCTGATCACAGTCAGACAGACCCACCTAAAAAAAATACCTAAAACAGCTCAATAAAGCACCTTGAGCGATGATTGGGATCTCACTCATATTCCCTCGTCACAAAGATGAATGCATTCGCAGAGTTGGGATGAGCGAGAACGCAGAGTTTTAATAAATCCTGCATCATGCTTCCGCCGCGCTCCCCATGTGCCGATGACAACTGCATTCATATAAAGGCGGTTTGATAAATTAATTTGTTTTTTATCTGCATGGAATACATTCACACACAGAAGGAAAATAAGGATCTTGACTGAAAAATGGAACTGCATACATAGGGCCAAGGAGAGATGATAGCGGGTTTTTATTCATTCAGCCTACGTTTTTAGTCTTCTTGTGAAGTGATGTTTGAAGGTTGGAAAGAACAGGGGGGGGGGGGGGGGGGGGGGGGTAGCAGTGCTTGTAAAATTATGAGGTGTCCTATTCTCAACGTAAACATGGAATCAAATGCAGCAAAGCGAGTAGTTTCCGTCCGTGGTTAGGAGGACTTGATGTTTCACTCCAAATTCGCTGTAATGAAATGAAGGCAGGAAGCAGCAGACCTGCATCTTGATGATGCTTCTTCAACAGGAACCACTGATCAGATAAGTGGCCCGAGGAGGTATCTCATACGCACATAGTGTGTGTATGCACGTATATGCTCACATTTGTCAAATTGACGGTAGAGAATCTGTAAAGCTCAAGGCTGAATCCTCACGTTTAAAAACAACATAATAGTGTATTCTACTAATAATGGGCAAAGTCTCTGTCCATGACGTCTGTAGTGCGTGTATCTCGAGAACCATCCGTCCGACTGACTTCTAACACTAATCTCGGAGAGGCGGTAGGTGACGTGCCAAGTTGGGAAGTTGGTCGTATCAGCGGATCTCCAAAAATATCTATAAAACCAAAATTCCCCATACTGTATACGGAGTATCCTGATGTCATCAATATTACGATGTCACAGATCAGCCTGGATTCCATATTTCGGCATGCCTGATGATAAAAAATCATTAACATGGTGAACCACATCTTGATGATGTCATCAGCAATATCCTTAACCCATTTTGGGCGGGAACCCCTTGTGGTGTTAGCATTATGTTATGCTTTAGCTATTGAAAAATAGCAGATCTACAAGCTCATAGCGCGCCACCGAGTGGCGCGTTACGAGCTTGTAGGTCTGCTATTTTTGAAAAGTCGTAAAAATGTGGTGCAAATCTTTGAATATATATTCTTTCAGAGCGAACGTTTTTAACTCAAATCTTTGCTTCTGGGGGAGTCCCTGGAACTACATATTTTCACATGGGGGTCCACGGCCACATACAGATAATTCTGGGGGTCCTTGACATGAAAAAGGTTGACCACCACTAACATAGAAACATAGGTTGTAGGTCTTCTATTTTTGAAAAATCGAAGAACGACTGACATAGAAACATATCTTTTTCAGAAAACTGGCAGGATGTAGAAGACATTTTTAGAATCTGATCTCAGGTCAGAATGGGTTAAAAAGGACAAACTATATGAAATTAAATCAATAAAAAACCAAGAGCCTTGAAATCTCAAATCCATTAGGGCTTGGATGAAGCACATTACTTCAGAATGGAGCCGTGTCAAGTGTTAGATGTTGGCGATAAAGACTGGCTTCATTTGGGGTTTTTTGCTGTTTCTTCCCCTCATGGGAAGTGCAAATGGGGATGCCTTATCATTCATGCCATGAAGCCCTATCTCTGTCTATCATCACCTATCTCTGCACGAAGGAGGGAAAGGGAGAACGAGTGTGAGAGCAAAGTGAGAGACAGAGGGAGAGGACGCAGAGAGAGAAAGCTCTGAGTGATACAATCACTTGCTGTGGCCACATGTGTGTGTGTACACCTGTCTGAGTGGACAACGTTTAGCATCGGCGCGCACGCAGGCTCTCCACACGCCCACGCACGCGCACGCACGCACACACGCACACACACACGCGCACACACGTACGCACGCGCGTTAACCCATTTTGACCTGAGATCAGATTCTAAAAATAGACAGTTTTCTGAAAAAGCTATGTTTCTATGTCAGTCGTCAGTCATTTTTCAAAAATAGCAGACCTACAAGCTCGTAGCGCGCCACTCGGTGGCGCGCTACGAGCTTGTAGATCTGCTATTTTTCAATAGCTAAAGCATAACATAATGCACGCGCACACACACACACACACACACACACACACACACACACACACACACACACACACACACACACACACACACACACACACACACACACACACACACACACACACACACACACACACACACACACACACACACACACACACACACGTCAAATATGTGGCCTTATCTTGTTCAGCCTACCGTCATTTACAAATGCGTATTGCTACGTCAATGATCAGGAGACAAATGCGTATAGAGGGAGGCACCTATACCCACCAAAACGTATGGAGAATTGTTACTGAGAACTTCACGTTTTTCTTTTTTTTCACCCGATTACTGGGCTCTCTCTCCTCTTATCGTCAGAGATCCATGAAGTCAAATCATCTTAATTCCACTGCACGCGACAACTGAAAAAGTGATGAAATTCACTTTTTGTTGAGTCGTGAAAATGAAACTCTTTTTCAACACCATCTTCTTCTCCGACGGCATCATCATTTTGAATGGTAATACAATTATTAAATCAGCAGGGAGTCCAAATTAAATCAAACTGTATCTGATCTTTATAGTGCTGTGCCTTGCAAGATTGCATATTTGATACAACACCACGCAAGTTAGGAAAACTTATTGTTAAGCACACTGGATGGTAGAGGCCAAAGGGAGGCCTTTGGCCATTTGCTATACCACATACCAGGTGATTTTACAAGCAAAAAATGGGGACCAAGCAATAGCCGCGCGTGACCAAAATGTTTCCTGCACTTTATACTAACTTGAGTATTTTATTGATCTGTCTGAGGAGTCATCCTTAAACATTTTGTGGGTCCATTTTCCACCCTTGGACAAACATTCGACAGAATTCTGATTGTAAGCATGGAGGGGGAGACAGTGTTGACAACTTCTACAGGTGGCAGATGAGTTATCCAAATCACACCGGTCCCGCTTGGCTTATAGGCCGTTCTGTGCTCTCAGTTTTCCAGAGGATAAGGTAACGTAAAGCAAGAGGTACAGCGCCACCTGAGGCAAACTGGACACAATGAAATGCATTTTTATAGCGCGTTTCCAAGTGCTCAAAGCGTTTTACAGTGGTTCATTCATTCATACCTGGCATATCTCTTCAAATGGGGGGTCTGGTGGGCTAATTAGTGTCAATTTGGGGGTCCTTGACACGAAAAAGTTTAAGAACCACTGGTCTAAACAGGCTAAGAAATAAAGGTGATGCATGCAGGAATTCCTAAGGAAACATTTTGTCTGGTTGAAGACCAAGCGTTCTGCGTCATTCTGGATCATTTGGAGGGGATTAACTGCACATGCAGCCAGTAGTCAACTTTTGATATGACTGAGGCCTGGATAAGGAGCTGGGCAGACTCCTGGGTCAGAAGGGTCTAATCCTTTGAATGTTATAGAGTGTAAACCTACAGGATCGAGTGACCACTGCAATATGGGCCTTGAATGAGAGCCGACTGGCAGGTGTGGGGAATTCGACAAAACAAGCTTATAGGCTGGGGTTGCCATGGCAATCAATTGGCTCATTTGGGTGTGGGGAATTCGACAGGTGTGGGGAATTTGCCAAAACAAGCTTAGGCTGGGGTTTCCATGGCAATCAATTAGCTCATTTGGTCCACGGCCAGAGCCTTTTCTGGCGGTTCTGGACAACCGCCGATCCGACCCAATTAACGCCGGGCATGGCACTCCCTCGTGTTGTCGGCAACACGCATGGCAAGTTTGTAGTCGGTCGGACGGATGGTTCTCGAGATACGTATAAAAAAATCCTTGAAAAGTCACGTTATTAAACGTGATGAACTCAATCTGTGAAAATGGCGTGATTTCTCGTAGATTGGTACTTTACCCATCTGTGCCAATGACGAGAATGTCATCATTTTTTTATTTCTATTCCTTGGGTTTGTGTATTTTTGAGGGGCACTAGCCCCTCCTATAGCCAGCTTTGTGTGTACCCCATAGCGATAATTTGATTGGCTGAGCACGGAATGTGCATGAGGATAAAAAGTGAGGACAGAAAAGTGAGGACGCCAAAAGTGATTGGCCGGAATGTGATGTGATGATGATAAGAGTGCCGCAAAAGTCTTAAAACTACACTTCCAGGTCTGAAATGTTAATGTCGCTGCTAAAATATGTTACACCCCGCTGTCAGTTGACGTCAGCTGGCAGTGACTCCGTAATTTAACAAGACATTAACTCGTTGAAGTCAGAAATGAAGAGCTTCGTACATCCATCTGGTCAAAACCACGGAGAGCTCCCTAGATTACGCACGCCGAGCCTTTCTTTGTGAGCGGTAAACAGGGAAGTGAACAACAACGCGCATGTGCGAAAGAGCAAGGAGTATGGTGCAGAAGGAGAGGCAAACTTAAAAAAAAGGAAAAAATTCTGAATATTTTTCTCTCGTTTGATGAAAATCAATGAAAATGCGCACGTCCTAGCAACCCGTCAGTTGGATTAGTTATGACGTTCCCACACGTTGTACGGTCTAAATGGGTTAAATATCGATAACCATGGCAGTTTGTTTTTGACATTGTCATTTTTTTAAAGAAGAAAAAAGCGTGAGGGGAGAATCACTTCATATTAGATCTCATGTGTCTATCCAGGTGTAAACGTCGGGAACAACATGACCCACACATGACTAGATCAACGTGTGACCCGGGGTTTTATAACAAATACAAGCGCTCCGTTCAACTGATCATTTAATAGCTGTAGAAACAAGTCAATGATGTTGGTATAGTCACACCATGAAAACACAAAGTCTTGTGTGAAGTCCGACAAATGCATAATCACATATGTGAGAAATCTATATCGAGGTCAGATAACTGCTCTTGTCGGGGCCCGCATGCGCGATACATTTTAGTAGTTAAGTTCGTTTGTGTAGGGCTACACAGGCAATTTGGACATCAGCCAAGAAGTGGTATCATCGTCCAGTTCAATTAGGCCGCTGACTCCATGTGGTGACTTGAAGATTGTGCTGGGGTTGTGTTTGAGCCTGGTGGTGCCACGAGAGTTGTGCTGGGGTTGTGCTGGGGTTGTGTTTGAGCCTGGTGGTGCCACGAGAGTTGTGCTTGTGTTGTGC
Organism: Electrona antarctica; assembly: GCF_951216825.1. NCBI lineage: Eukaryota > Metazoa > Chordata > Actinopteri > Myctophiformes > Myctophidae > Electrona > Electrona antarctica. The sequence continues at coordinate 26,593,752 of NC_136804.1, read as the reverse complement.
TGGGGTTGTGTTTGAGCCTGGTGGTGCCACGAGAGTTGTGCTTGTGTTGTGCTGGGGTTGTGTTTGAGCCTGGTGGTGCCACGAGAGTTGTAAAATTACTTCTTTGTGTTATTATTACCTGCCAGCAGCTACTTAACCCATTTAGTCCTGAGGACGATTCTACAAAATGTCTTCTAAATCCTGACAGTTTTCTGAATAAAGAAATATCAGTGGTTCTCAAACGTTTTCATGTCAAGGACCCCAGAAATAATTATGTATTTGGCCGCCGACCCCCATCTGAAAATGTGTTGTTCCAGTTGGAACCCGCCAGAAGCAAAGATTTGACTTAAAAAACGCTCTGAAAGAATATATATTCAAATATTTGCGCCACATTTTCTCGATTTTTCAAAAATAGCAGACCTACAAGCTCGTAGCGCGGCACTCGGTGCCACGCTACGAGCTTGTAGATCTGCTATTTTTATTTTGTATATGACGCTTCAAAACACCAAAAGGGGTTCACGCCCAAAATGGTTTAACTTAGCCTACTCTCCTCACGACACACTCTCATCCCGGGCCGTCTTTAATGCTATCTGAATCCCATTCTATGCAAGGCATAACCTTAATCTCAATGCCTTTAACCTTGCCATTCTCTCCTCCCTCTATCTCTCCCTCCTTCCCTCTCTCCCTCTCTTGTTCCATCTCTCCCTGCGTTTGTTTATCCCAGCACTCTCTCGCTCCTTCTCTTGATGAGTGTTTTATCTCGTGGCCCCACCTTTTCACACCGCCGCGTTCACAATCACGAGTATCGCCCGTAATTATCTCCCCGTATTCCCCCTTCCCCGCGCTATCGCCCGCATTCATCTCGGCGCCGGAATTATATGCGTTTCAGCTGGGTGCCACGGCTCTCTCCCCAGAGGAGCCCATAGCAGCGGGAAGGGGGGGGGGGGGGGGGGGGGGGGGGGCAGGCTACAGAAGGTTGAGGAGGGAGGGAGGGAAAACAAGCAGGCCTTGGTTGGCTAAAGACAAATCTAGTGTGTCGCAGGTTGAAGATTGTAATGCCTGGCCGGCCCTGACCTGCATCACCATATACAGCGGCCCGGGACCGGCATCTCAGGTGTAATTACTTTGTTTCACGGCTCCCTTTTTTGTTTTTATCTCCCATCGACTTTGCATCTGTCCCCCCCCCTCCCCCCCTCCCCACCCTTTCATACTTCAGCACACTCCCACGCATAATATAGTTGTGGTCCCCTGTCAAAGTCGCCTTGACCTTCCCTCCTTCTGGCGGAGCCATTGTACCAATAAGAAAACCAATTAATGACTTATCCGTCCATCTCAATGTCAAGTCTTTTTCTGAGGTGTACTATTATGTCTGCTTCTGCGACGTGCTGTTAATTAACTCAATGCCTCGTCTTCTGCGTCCGACCCCCCCCACCCCCCCTGCACAAGTTTATTCAGGGCCGCATAATAGCGAGCGTTAGACGAGCGGCAGAGCAGCAGCTGAAGCACACACACACATACGCACGCACGCACACACACGCACGCGCAAACCGCCTTTTCGCCTTTTGCTTAAAAAGTTCTGAGAGCAAACGGAATGTGGAGGGGGACGTTGGAATGAAAAGGATTTAATGAACACGACGTCTGAAGGCGAATTCAATGGAGAGGCCAGATAAGACTCTAAAGTCGTTAAGAGTGGGCAGAGTCGTGGTGTATCCGCCTCTTTAGGCGAAGACGACGGAGCGGTTAAAGCCCTGTGCAGATCGTCACCCGTCACGCGGGAGCCTCAGCGCGAGTTCAGCGCGAGGCGGAGATCTCCGCTTTTATTTCACATTCATATTAATCCATTCTGGACGGGGACCCCCTTTTGGTGTTTTAAAGCATTGTGTCATGCTTTAGCTATTGAAAAATAGCAGATCTACAAGCTCGTAGCACGGCACCGAGTGCCGTGCTACGAGCTTGTAGATCTGCTATTTTTGACAAATCGTGAAAATCTGTTCTTTCAGAGCAAACGTTTTTAACTCAAATCTTTGCTTCTGGGGGGGGGGGGGGGGGGGGGTCCCTGGAACAACATATTTCCAGATGGGGGTCGGCGAGAATTACATATATTTTTGGGGGTCCTTTGACCTAGAAACAGAGGTTTTTCAGAAAACTGTCAGGATTTAGAAGTCATTTGTAGAATCGTCCTCAGGTGTAAATGGGTTAAAATGTTGGAGTGAAATGTCAGAGATGATAGACGTATCACTTCTACTTCTTCTTTCGGAACACCTCCCCTCTACCCAATCTGCCAATCCATTACATATATTATTTTAAGAACTTGAACGCCGGCATCCCTATATTTTGGTCATGCCGTTGTAGGTGAGAAATGTCTAAAAGTTTTTAGAACATAATATACAAGCTCACGTGTCGAATCGTGACTCGTGACGCATTGTGCTACTTAAATTAAAATAACGGTTAAAGACATTTCGAAGAGGTTTCAGGAGGAATTATTTCATTTTTAATAGTAGACTGCAGTCAGTGGGGGGGATTCAGATTTTACAGCCAGTTTCGATATAAGTGGTCGAGCAGCAGTGTGGATGTTGACAGCAACTTTTGACTTCCGTTTCATAAATCTCATTAAATCATAAATCAACATTTTAGTCTAGTTTTTTATTTGTTGACGAAATTGTCAGTATATTTAGTCTTAGTTTTAGTCATCATAGCTTAGTTTTCATTTAGTTTTCATTTCGTTTTCGTCAGTGAAAATGGTAGTCGGCGAACATTTTTTTGTCATAGTTTTAGTCGACGAAATCAACTCTGTCGAGCAAGGTAACAGGCACCGCTGCCTGCTACCTTGCTCGACAGTGTTGACTTTATACCGCTGTAAAGTAACTAAGTACATTTACTCAAGTAAAATCACTGTAAAGTGAAAGACCACTTTGAGGTTTGGGTTGTGTATAGTTACCTTGCCATGACGTAACTCCTTAATGTGGACAAGAAATCAAAAATAATTTCTCCATTGATTCGAAATTGATGATTCAAAATATTATGCTCCACCTTTACTTACGTTGTACGCTGAAACAGCTCTCAAAGTCACTCTTAGTACGTAAACAAACTCAAAGTTAATTCAGACAAAATAGAGCATCACCGTTTAGGTTTTTTGAGTGGTGCAGCCACTCCAAGGAACAGCAATATCCGTCCCTGTGTCCCTATGTATGTTTAGGGTACCAACAGGTGGCAAAATGGCACTGTTGAGCTAGAAACGGAGAGAGAGAGAGTGTTGCACTGCTCGCCGGAACCGGGCCGGCACCCTGGGTGCGTTCCTGTGGGTCTGGAAGTTCCGGGGACCCCCCGGGGACCCCCACACAGAGTTGCACCACTCAGTTCACACAGGTGTGATTTTTATAAAAATGTTAACTTCCTGTTGATTTTACTATTTGAAGTTCTGGATCCACGGATCCAGTCCGGGTTTTCTTCTTAATCCAAATGGCAAAATTAACAGGAAGTTAACATAAAAAAATAATAAAAATAAAAACAGTACGAGGTTTGGTGATGTTCTACATTGTCTGAATCAACTTTGTTTGTGTTTGTTTATGTACTAAATTAGTGACTTTGAGAGCTGTTTTAGCGTACAATGCAAGTCAAAGAGGAGCATATTTTGAATTATCAATTTCTAATCACTGGAGCAATTATTAGGAGTATTGGAGTATTTCCAGTTTTCCAGAATTATCTGAAAACTTTAGTTACTAGTTACTTTTTAGATTTAGATTATTATTGCAAAACCTACTTTAACCACTTCAGCCCTATAAATATTTCGCCCTATATATATATATGTCGCCCTGCGACGCATTGTGAGCTTTGATACGAAATTGAATTGAATTTTGTACTTTAAAAACCAGACTTTTACTTGTAACAGAGTATTTCCACATTGCAGTATTGATACTTTTACTTAAGTAAAACCTTTGAGTATGTTTTCTACCACTGGTCAGTGGTCACAGGTCAAACTCAGTCAGCCCCCAAAGTCAAAGATAATGGAACTTCACATCTCGGGATGATTTATTAAAAGTGAGAAACCTTGTATAACCTGTGGCTAGGTTCACACTTGGATGTCAAACATGATGACTATCTATTTCACTTGACCCGATTTCCATATTTATTTTTTAATTAAAACGTACAGTTGGAGGCCATCGATATTGTCCTTTTCTTTTTGCTGAGGTTTGCGTGATCTGAGCAAAAGGACAGTTAACCCATTTTGGGCGGGAACCCCTTTTGGTGTTTTAAACATTATGTTATAATTTAGCTATTGAAAAATAGCAGATCTACAAGCTCATAGCGCGCCACTCGGTGGCGCGCTATGAGCTTGTAGATCTGCTATTTTTGAAAAATCGTGAAAATATTTATTTCAGAAAACTGGAGGATTTAGAAGGATTTTTTAAAATGTTGAGGTCAGGCCTAAATGGGTCAAATGATAAGGGACAATATCGGTGGCACCCAACTGTATATAGAATATACTGTCCCACGGGACGACTATTATGAAAACCATTCCAGTATTCCACTGTTTAAAATTAGAACAGCACTGTTTATAAAGTGTTTTCTTTTTTGAACTTTCCAGTAATAAATTATATACTCAGACAGCTAGACTGAGCAGCCGTATCTTTTTAATTTTCTAAAACGCAATTCAATGCTGCGACTCAAAACACTAATTAATTTGTATTTGATAATTTGCCCATTTTCACGGCATGACATTAGTGCATTTTTTTCCCCTGTTAAACTTTGCACTGCATGCACAAGTTTAATTAAGTGAAAATTCTCAGTGTTATCGACATTGTGAATTGTAGGCGTTTAAGAAAGAACGCAAAAAAAAGAGTAGGTCTATGAGTGTCTTTTTCCTCTCGGTCTCTCCACTCCCAATTATTTTAAACACAGAGGATGTTTCAAAATAGCTTGAGGAACGATTGCTTGAGGAAATATACATTTCAAGTTAATTTTACACTGATCTCAGAAACGGGAATTGTACAAGTAAAGGAACGTGGATAAGTTAAACGGCAATGAAAAAAGATGTAATGTGTCTTCATCTGCCTGTGCCACGGGGCACCGCCTGCAGTATAGCAGAATAGACATTCCTACTCTCCAGTACCATCACAATTATGTGCCGTTTATGGAGCCTTAGTCAAACTACTGTACATTTGGGCCAAATTGTACTTTCAATCAGATTAATGACCATGCATGTGGCTTTAGGAAGATGGAATTTTTCTCACACATCAGTCTTTTGCCTGGCTTTTGGGGAATAACCGTCTTCATTTCAAGCAAACACCTAAATGGCATCCTTGATATAATAGTATTATTAAAAGGAAAACTTGTAAACGTATTATCTGGTGACCTGTGTGTTTGAGCAGCAGAGGCGTGTCCCTATACGCTATATGAGGTTCAGCAGTGCTATAGTGGAACCATCTCTGTCTCACTAACAGCTTGTATCAAAGGAACCATCAGAGTTGTATCGTGATCCTATACTTGCCAACATTTCGCTAACCCCAGGTGACTCCAGCAAACGGTTTGATGGTAAATGGTGCATTTATTTAGCGCCTTTATCCAAGGCGCTTTACATAGATTGTGCATCAATTCACCCATTCACACACACATTCATACACCGATGGCGGCATAAACCATGCAAGGCACTAGCCAGCACATCGGGAGCAATTAGGGGTTCAGTGTCTTGCTCAAGGACACTTCGACACTAACTCTGGGGGAGCCGGGGTTCGAACAGGCAACCTTGCGGTTACCATCCAGCCACTCTACCCCTGAGCCACCGCCGCCATATTATGTTCTCAGGTGAACATAATAAGCCCGGCCTGGCGATGCTCAGAAGGACGCCGTGATGACAGCAGGATCCTCTCTATAGTCTCTAGTCTGACCGCTAATCACCAAGCATGTCGTCCCAGAGCGAGCGAGCGAGCGAGCGCGTCCATTTCCCATTCATTAGTCTCCCCTATATATGAACCACGTCTCCTCTTCAGGACACGTTTTGTCCGTCTGTCTCGGCACGGCACAAAGACATGACATGGGGGTCCTGGCTGGGCTTCGAGCCCAGAAAATAATTTAACGCGGGCCAATCGGAATTGGAGGGAGTGGGTGGGGGGGCAGGGGGTTCCCAGCACAGCCATTATGGAAACTTGACCGGTGACCCCCCCCACCCCCCACAAACATACCTCTCTGCAGCTTCTTTGTGTATTTAGACTCTCTACAAATTGAGCATCGTCCACCGACCCACAGCAGCCCCATTTAATGTTTCAGAGAGGGATGAGGTGAGGTCCTGCTGTATAGTGGCGGTCTGGGAAGTAGTCGTACCACAGGAGAGAACAGAGAGTGCAGGGAATGGACCAGAAAGTGACGTCCTCCCTGCATGGATGAACAATAAAGATGGCCCGGTTGACAAAAAAGGTGTCTTAATTTTTCATCCCTATACTCCCCACGCTTCAACAGCCCCCCCCCCCCCCTCTCTCTCTCTTCGATCTCACCGCGAGAGAACACTCGTGCGGTCCATTGTTCGGCGAATTGGTTTTCAGATGTTATTTCCACCCCCCCCCCCCCCCACCCCACACCCGCGTCTTTCGCTTTCTTTCTTTCTCTTCTCTTAAGAGCACGCGATTAAAATCACCTCAGTCGTTTAGCGCCGCCGCCTTTTGTCTCTATGGCGACCCTCCCATTCTTCAGGGAGTCACAGGGCTTACCACTCCACATCTAACAGGTAGGATACCATATAATAGGATTTGACTTCTTGCCCCTCATTCCTCCCCACACAAGACCGTCACCCCACCCTGCATATTTAGAGCTTAAAGACATGCATATGTATAAAATTAAGGCTCAGAGCAATACATCACTAGCTTTAACCCATTCAGGCCTGACGTCGAAATTAAAAAATATTTTTTTCTAAATCATGACAATTTTCGGAAAGATTTGAGGCACATTTTAACGATTTTTCAAAAATAGCAGACCCACAAGTTCATAGCGCGCCACTCGGTGGCGCGCTATGAGCTTGTAGATCTGCTATTTTTCAATAGCTACATTATAACATAATGTTTAAAACACCAAAAGGGGTTCCCGCCCAAAATGGGTTAATATGAAGCCGTGTATTATTTCTACTTTTAAGTTAAAAAAAGGAGGGACCTCCGAGGAAAGTATGCACTGCCTCTGGGAAGGTGGGATGTATTTTACATATCCAAACACCACCATGTTTGGTCAATTTAACGGGACTTCCATATAAAAGGCTACAAAGCTTTTCCGCCGAGGAGCGAGCCGAGGATGTGTGAGTTTCGAGTTGTTCCATATTCATTCGGCGCCACACGTGAAATGACTTTGTGGAAACACGAGTGCAGGTAAATGAACGGATGACAAATGAGTGACACTTTCCAGGAGAGAATTGTAAAATTTCACCATTAAAACAACACTAAATCTCTTTTAGAAGTGCTGGGGGGATTTGTTGAGTTCAATGGGGAACTTTCTTTGATTTAACTGTTCCAATTAAATTAAGGCGATCATCAATACTATACAGACAGTACTGTGGGAAAACATGTCTTCTGTGTGGTCTATTGTTTCTCATTAGCATAACGCGCACGCGCACACACGTACACACGCGCAGGCACGCACGCACGCACGAACAAGAAAATCAGGAATGTCCTTTCTCTCCTCTCTTCTCTCTCCGTCCTCACAGCTGTCATTATCTTGGCCCTGATGTGTCAAAGGCCTTGATTAATGAGCTGGTTTAATTAATACTCTTACAGTACTTAGTGCACAGACCTTGCAATTAGCATTGGCCTAAAGAGTGTAATCACCTGAGTCATCCAAGATCCTTATCCATACACACTGACTGACTTTAACCCGTTTAGGTCTGCACGTAGAAATTACATTTAAAAAAAAAGTCATCTTAATCCTGACAGTTTTCTGAAATACCTATATGTTTCTATATCAGTGGTGCTCAATATTTGAATGTCAAGGACGCCAAAAATGATATGTAATTGGCCGCCGACCCCCATCTGAAAATATGTTGTTCCAGGGACCCCTCAGAAGAAAAGATTTGAGTTAAAAACATTCACTCTGAAAGAATATATAATCAAAGATTTGAGTTAAAAACATTCAAAACATTCATATATATAATCAAAGATTTGTGCCACAATTTCAAGATTTTTCAAAAATAGCAGATCTACAAGCTCCGCTATGAGCTTGTAGATCTGCTATTTTTAGCTATTTTTCAACAGCTAAAGTATAACACAATGCTTACAACACCAAACGGGGTTCCCGTCCAGAATGGCTTAATGACAGAGTGTGTGTGTGTGTGTGTGTGTGTGTGTGTGTGTGTGTGTGTGTGTGTGTGTGTGTGTGTGTGTGTGTGTGTGTGTGTGTGTGTGTGTGTGTGTGTGTGTGTGTGCTCGTGAGAGAGAGTAAGAGCATGTGCCTACTTGTGAAGTATGTGTCAATTGATTCTCTCAGTGGTATTGTGGTCTGTTAACCACCCTAAAGGCCTTGATTTGCTGCAGTAAACTGTGCATGGTGTCATGCACCAGAAATAGCAGATCTACAAGCTCGCATCATGTCGCAGTGCAATACGTTGTGAGGTTGAAGACAAGTTTTCATAGTAAGTATGAATACTAAGTAATAGTATATACATTATACTAGTATAAATTACGTATAAATTAGATTTAACGAAAGAAGAGAGGGATTCCGTTTCTGGTTGCACTATAGAGCGCCGAAGTCCTGACGTCACTCGCTCATCCCCTGGTTCACGGAAGTCATTTATCTATGGAGAATAACATGGGGTCATCTTAAAATAGTCTCATATAAGCACTGTGGTCCAAAAATAAACAAACTGTCTTGGTGATATTGTCATATAGTATGAGTATAGTTTATGACCGTCAGTCAGTCATATTTCATCGAAATCGAACACATTTTCTCAGTTGATTCTTCATATCCATATGAGTGAAATGGCCGGGATGACATGTTTATTATTCAAACACAGCTCTTATATGAGGCGATCTTAAAATCCCCTATGGGGATTATAATGCAAATAAAAAGTACATGAACCTGTGGATTTGCGCCCTCTACCGATATTGACGTCAGACTTCGGTGCTCTATTGTATACCAGCCTCAAGCCCAAGGATTGTCATTCCAGAACCACAAAGCAGGATTTGCAGGTATAGGATAATGATTTTATTTCCTGCATTTGTCATGTATTTATCTTCTGTACGTGTCAATTTAGTCAAGAAAATCAACACCATGAACCGTCTTTGTAAAAGGAAAGGAAAACAAACACAACAGCCTGCATCGGTAAAGTGGTAAAACGTGCCACGTTGATGCATATGGCGCCCACGCATAAAAGTAATGCCTATTTTTTTCCCTCTTTTCTGTATTTGTGTGTCTTTTTGTTTCATTTTAATGGGAACAGGAAACGGGTGGCAGAGGAATTTCATGGCATTAATTACAAACTGATTAGGCGCTACTTTTGTAGAAGGCTGTATCATTTAATTGAAGGGGGAAAATAATGATCACAATTCCGGCAACTTCTAATTAGAAAAACAACTCAAATCTTATCAGGACGGCTTGATGCATGCCGAACACACATGCGCTCAGTCGCGTATGCGTACGTGCACGCACGCACGCACACACACACACACACACACAGACACCGCAATAAACAGCTTGACATGGTGTATCGTTTACGAGTGTCTTTGACTCACACACACACACACACACACACACACACACACACACACACACACACACACACACACACACACACACACACACACACAGTCACACACACACACACACACACACACACACACACACACACACACCCCAGCGATCGCACAAGGAGACAGAGGAGACATTTTAAGCGCATCAAGTTGACGGCGGATTATGTTTGTAGATATTACCAGAGAATCGGCGGCATGCTTTCTCAAAACAGACACAGACAATTACAGATCTGATAACCCCCCCCCCCCCCCCCCCCCCGAGTTGTATCGCAGTTGTTTCAGTGTGTTTACACTATCTGACACGGCTGGAACAACAGCGCAAAGAAGAGGAGAAGATCCCATCTCAACTTTCCTGACTTGCTTCTTATCACAGACCACAAAAAAAAAAAGAAAAGGAAAAGGAATCTCTGCGTGTCAGAAAGGAGCCTGGAACGGAACCAAGCGAGAAGAGAACACACACAGACTAACAGGCCTACAGACACACAGCAAACATGCTCACACAGACACCAAAACCACCACATCACATTTTGAAGTATAAAGGTTGTTGTTTTTTTCTGTTTCTCCTTTGGGTGTATATGGATTGGCAGATGCAGAAATCTTGAGAATGAGTGTTGTAACACTTGGATACGCAGATAAACGGCTGCAATAAACTGTTAAAAATTCATGATACTTTCTCATCTCCTACTTTTTATACTTACAATGTCAATGATGTGTAAGAAGAGTCATTCATTAAATACAGTAAGTGTATATATATGCTACACAATGGAAAAAATTATGGATTTCACATCGCTGTGATCGGTATCGGCAATATCGGTATCGGCAGATACTGTTTCCAGTGATCGGTGATCGGCCCCAAAAAACCTGATCGGAGCATCTCTAATAAACGCTATAAGACTAAAAACTCATTTTCCAAAATGAAAATCGTATTTACATCCCGACACCGAATAATCTGACGAAAAGGTGCCGTGCACTGTACAGTACGCTGGCTTGTGTGAACACTCAAGGGTGTCTTATGTACAGTACGTGATGTCGCACGGCGGCAGCGACACGGCTGCAGTGACACTGCACCACTTTCACTGAAGGACAATAAAAGCAGTCTCATGACATCACGGACGGGACTCGCATTTGATGCGAGCGGTGCCGAGTCGATTAATGTTTGTTTATTCTCTGCCTGCCTTTCATGAAATTTATATACACACAGTGCCGATGATTAATCTGCACTTTTGACGTTGGCTTTCTTAATGTGAAAAGGCCTGATTTATGACCTGCGTCTAGACGGCGGCAACTGCTTTCTCCTTTCCAGCAGCAGATGTACTGATCTGTGCCGGTGTGTGTGTGTGTGTGTGTGTGTGTGTGTGTGTGTGTGTGTGTGTGTGTGTGTGTGTGTGTGTGTGTGTGTGTGTGTGTGTGTGTGTGTAATTCATGCATATGCACAGTGTTCGCGCAAGAACACGGGGACAGGCGGGCGACAACTCTGTTGTTGTTATTAATTGACTATGCCGTTTGTTACTCGCGGGGCGAAAACGAACGTTGTGTTGTGCCGAGCGTGTGGGTGGTTTCTGCAGGTTGCTCATAAACAGAGTCATTACAGTGTATTTGGGGAAAACAGTGGTAAATCAGCGGCGCTGACAGGCCTGGCAGAGCAGCTCGGCTGATGGCATGGAGTTGAAAGGAAGAGACAGGCGCTGAAGTCTCCCGCTTGATATTGCACTCTTAGGTTGAGAAACAATTGATCTAGTGTGTTACAACACACAGCTGCATGGGACGCCTGGAAGGTTGCAAAATTTGGTGAGATTGAGAATCATTCCCCGCACACACGAACGCATGCACGCACGCAGGCATACACACACGCACACGCACACACACACACCCCTCCTACATTTTCTTCTCTGTATATCTGCAAAGATATGGAATTCCAAGCATAACAGCCAGCAGCCATATTTCTGTCCAAACATACGGGCTCTTTCTTCTTGAATATGAACTCATTACAATACGTCACAGACTCACTCATACACACACACACACACACACAGCCAACACACACACACACACACACACACACACACACACCGCCAACACACACACACACACACACACACACACACACACACACACACACACACACACACACACACACACACACACACCGCCAACACACACACATCAATGTATCTATTCATGGAGAAGTTGGAAGGAGCAGCCAGCCATGCCCTTGGATGTGATGAAGTATTCCTTTACCGTGTTTGTGTAGGTTTGGAGGGTGACGTGCGTGTGGAGAGGTGTAGGACACGCAAACACACACACACAAAATGCTGTTACACACAGATACTCAAACAATGCTGAAACAAAGAGACAGGCATATAACGAAACCCCGAGCCAAAGGCACATCCTCGAATGCAAACACACACACACACACACACACAGTACACATACGGTCACACAGACACACACACACAGTACACACACACACACACACACACAGTACACATACGGTCACACAGACACATCCACACAGCAGTGAGCTGAGCCGCTGTGCCAGGTGGCACCGGAGCCACACGGCTGAGCGAGGAGAGAGAGAGAGAGAGAGAGAGAGAGAGAGAGAGAGAGAAGAGGGTCTTGGCGGGCCTTGAAAGACAGAGGCTCAAACGGTACAGCACCGGTGCCCAGGTTTGGATATGGCATGCAGGGAAAGCCCTGGAGGGGGTTCCCGGGCACAGAGGCAAGGGGATGGCGGGACGGTTCTGGGCCGTGGTCAGCCCCCTCTGTAACGGAGAAGAGTGATCCCAGACACAGCTGTTCCGTTCTGAGTCGGACCCCTAGCTGTCCACGGGCCCACCGCTAGCAGATGGGACAAGAGGGACGAGGGGATGGCTGGGGCTTACAACACATTGCATTGTTCCCCCCCCCCGCGCACACGCGCACACACACACACACACACACACACACACACACACACACACACACACACACACACACACACACACACACACACACACACACACACACACACACACACACACACACACACACACACACACACCAGTGCTGGATTCTGGTATAGTAAATAATAACCCCCCCCCCCCCCCCCCCATGCTGTGTGTGTACAGCACAACGGCTTTAAGGACAAATACTATGCTAATTATCTGCGGAATAGAAATACAACACCTGGAGATAAGGGGCTGTGTGTTCGCACCTGGCCTGCCGGGGTGATCTGATAAGGAGCGTGACGGGGAGTTGACTGGATACAGTAGCCAGATGGATTGGGTATACCTCGGCTCTGACACGCACATACAGTATACAAGCAAGCGTCCGACGTACGTACGTACGTACGTACGTACGCGCAAACACTCACACAAGAAACTCACAAAAGAAGGTCAAACTTAACGTTCCACCAACAAAAAATGATTTAGACACCGATGTTGCAACAGAGGCCTAATTTGTTTGAAGTTCGAGGGGTAGAGGTGGTATTGTGGCGCTTCGTAAAATGTCTATTTATTTGTCCTCGGTGTTCGCAAGCCACATGGGCCCACGGCAGAGCCGCGGAGAGAGAGATCGGTCCCATCCCAACGTATCCGCTTTCCCCGTGGCCCCTAAACTCTCCACAAACCACACACACACACACAGAACCGGGTCCCAGTGGACGGCAGCAGAAAGGAACGACTGTGAACAAGAAGCAGGAGAAGGCGGCGAAGAGGAGACTGGGGTGACGGAAGGAGGTGATGGAGAGACGACACTGGGTGGAGGAGGAAAAGAGCCAAAAGAAAAACAGGGGGAGGGAAAGATATAGAGTGGGTAGAGAGAGAGAGAGAGAGAGAGAGAGAGAGAGAAGGCAAAAAAAAAAAGTGAGGGACTGAAAGATGTGAATTAGCAGAGTGCTGGTGAGGCATTCTGGTCGAGGATGGCTTCGCGTAAAGTGAGCTGCAGGGCATGTAAAATGAGCAGGGGGGGCTATTTGGGTCGTTTTCACATGGAGCCTGGCCAGACTCTAGGACCAGGAGAGAGAGAGAGAGAGAGACTGCAAGAGACAGAGCAGGAGAGAGCGAGCGAGACTCTCCTAATGGCTAAGCCTTTCAGTAGGCCACACTGCACTGAGCTGTAATTGAAGGTAATTGTTGGGAAGAGCCTCCGCTCTAGCGACCCACACAGCTTCCCCACTGTTCCCCAGGTCGAGATGGACAGGCCTTGGATGAGAGAGAGAGAGAGGGAGAGAGAGAGAGAGAAGGAGAGAGAGAGAGAGAGAGAGAGAGAGAGAGAGGGAGGAGGGGGGGGTGAAGCAGAGCAGGGTGGAGGAGAGGAGAGCCACGGAGAGAAGAGAGGCAGATTGCATTACTCCACCCTCCGCCGTCCCCAAACTGTCCTACACGGCATTTGTCTGCTCGCACAATTGCGTAATTGTGTCCCCGCTAAATGGTCTAGGGGCTGCAGCGTCTTGGATGCAGGTGGGCAGGCTCGGATGACAGACGGACTGACACACTGACTGAAAGAGGACGGGGAGAGAGAGAGAGAGAGAGAGAGAGAGTTCAGTTGGTGCTGAAATGGAGGCAAGCAAAGTACTGGATCTGAGACCACGAGCTCATGCCATACCGAAACTCTGATTTCTGCCATGCCAACCACTTTAAAAATAAAAAAATAAAATTTAAAAACACGTTGCAAGGCTTGCAGTACAATTCAGTAAATTTTCTCTCTTTCCAGAGTTCTTCAATGAATACATTCCGCGCGTATTCATTGAAGAACTCTGAAGAAAGTGAGAGACACACACACGCACACGCACACACACACACACACACACATGCACACACACATGCACACACACACACACACACTTCAAATAAATTCTGTGAGGTTCTGCAGAGGCAGTGATGTCACTGGTGTGTGTGTGTGTGTGTGTGTGTGTGTGTGTGTGTGTGTGTGTGTGTGTGTGTGTGTGTGTGTGTGCGCGTGCGCGTGCGCGTGCACGTGCGTGCGTGCGTGCGTGCGTGCGTGCGTGCGTGCGTGCGTGCGTGCGTGCGTGCGTGCGTGCGTGCGTGCGTGCGTGCGTGCGTGCGTGCGTGCGCGAGGAAGTGGAGGGAGAGGAAATCACCTTCCCCACTTTGCCTAGCTCCTCGGTTGGATGGGTTTAGCTCTGCGAGCGCACTGGAGCAGGAAATCCAGATTCGCAGCCTATCAGCGAAATAGCACATATATGACTCCCCTGCCTAAGACGTTCTAATCAGGCCCGCCAAACCCCCATAACTCCAGCGCCATCACCACCGGCCCCCAGATTGACTCCTGAGTCCAAATCGCAGCTCCCTGCTTTAACCTATTTTGGGCGGGAACGCCTTTTGGTGTTAGCATTATGTTATGCTTACTCATAGCGCGCCACCGAGTGGCGCGCTATAAGAGCTTGTAGGTCTGCTATTTTTGAAAAATCAAAGAACGACTGACATAGAAACATAGATTTTTCAGAAGACATTTTTAGAATCTGGTCTCAGGTCAAAATGGGTTAACGCCATAAAATGATTCCTGTATTGGTTTCCTTGGTAAACCTGGTGAAGCTAATGCAATGTGATGAAAAAAATATATACAGTGTATATATATAGTCTACGATAGTGCATGTCAGCAGGACAGATGTGATTGACGCGCCTCACGCCAAGAAGACCAACTGGACTTATTGAAGAAGTAGAGACAGGCTTTCACTTCTAGTGATTTGTACTAGTTGACTAGTTGCCTAGTTTACTAGTCGACTAGTTGTTTAACTAGGCCTACATATTGTGTAAAAAAAATAAAAGAAATGTTAGTAATATTTGTACATTTAAAAACTGTGTACATTGGTGACTATAACTATAATCTTGAGGCCTCCAAAAAAAAAGATCTTATCAACTAGTCAACTAGTACTAGTATACCAACGAGGTCAACTAGTGGATTTGAATAGTCGACTAGTTGTTTAACTAGGCCTACATATTATGTAAAAGAAAAAGAAAACATTTAGTAATATTTGTACATTTAAAAACTGTGTACATTGGTGACTACAACTATAATCTTCAGGCCTCCAAAAAATAATAATTCTTATCAACTAGTCAACTAGTATACCAACGAGGTCAACTAGTGGATTTACTAGTCGACTAGTTGAATAGTCGACTAGTTGCTTAAAGCCCTAGAGTATAGATTATTGTAAAATAAAACATCAACCCAATTATCCAAGCAGGCTGCTTGTTATCTAGCTTCTCGTGAAAAGCCTGATGAACGTGAATGTGAACATTTGCAAGAGACGACAGCGAGAGAAAAGCGCCATTAAACGTCCAGTAAAATTGGCGGAATGAAAAGACGGAACGCTGATTTTTTTTCTTCCTTCAGTCAAATGTGTGTCTCTATTCCTCTGCCACCTAAAGAATAAGTATTTTATTTTGGATTAACCTTTTTGCCTCAATTAGCAAGTATCTGTGATCAGGAGGTCCCATGTTACAGCCAGCGTCGTGGGCTCCTGTTTGAGTGCGCACGCACACGCGCGCACACGCACACACGCACACACACACACGCACACACGTGCGGGCGCACACATGCACACACACTCTCTTTGATAATTAGCCAGGAAAAATGTACTTAAATTCTTTCTTTTCAAGCGCTAGATCTGGGCCATAATTGCCGATGTGTAATTAAAAGTCCCAATCAATCTGTTGGATTGCCGAGTCTCAATGAAAGAACAGGGAAAATATCAGACCTTAATCCTCAGAGCACTGTCTCCGCGCCTCACACGAGAGCACTTCCTGTGTCTTTCCTTCATACATACAGCACACACACACACACACACACACACACACACACACACACACACACACACACACACACACACACACACACACACACACACACACACACACACACACACACACACACACACACACACACACACACACACACACACACACACACACACACACACACACACACACACACACACACACATCCTGATCCCTGAAAAGACAAACCCCATTTTGCCAGGCAAAGCTTTTTTTCTCCCCCCCCACACACCCGCCCCCCCCCATCCTCACCTCCTTCCAGCTATAAATGTATAATATAATATAGACCATTATGTTCTTTAAAAACTCATTACAGCGTTTGAAATGGGAATCTTGGAAAGACTGTTTAAACATTGCCTCTCCCACATTGTGCCGAGATGGGGGAAGGCACATCGGAGAGGACGTGGCATGCAATTAAGAGCAGAATGGATTAGAGTTTCCTTTTTAAAAGTTATTGAGACACAATGAAGGGAAGAGGCTTTCTCTGCCCTCCCATCATCTATATTGATGGCTCTCCCCTGTAAGCTCCTCTCCTCCTTGCCCTCTTCCTCTCCGTAATGACAGTTTGCATTTCACAGTGCACGAGGAAACCACGGAAAACCCTTTGGCCTCCTCTTGTGTGAGTGAAGAGATAGAGCGGGTCGAGAGAAAGGAGGTGTGACAGAGCCATTTGACTTCGTAGGTCGTGGCTGTCGCGGCGCGGAGAGGAATTAGTTCAAGACAAACATGTCAGGGAGACTAAAAAGGCATGACTCCTCTTATACACTCTGTAAAACATTCATTCTTCTCATGCTCACGGCTCACGCAGTCCCCCAAGTCACAGAACCCCTAAAAGTTTGCGCCGAGAGAGAAATTACTTGACTCGCTGTATTTACGAGTCTCCCGCTGCTCTGCTATCATGTCAAAAAAAGAGAGGCCTGCTGCTGTGAGGTCCATTCTGTGCAATTGTGGTGTACCAGAGAGAGAGAGAGAGAGAGAGAGAGAGAGAGAGAGAGAGAGAGAGAGAGAGAGAGAGAGAGAGAGAGAGAGAGAGAGAGAGCGAGCATGCATGCGTGTGTTTCAGTACAAGTGAATGTTCTTTTCTAATTCACCATTATCTGCACAGATATTGTGAATTATTCTAGCACCTTCATCCAAAGCAATGTGCATTACATCCCCCCCCCCCCCCCCCCCGTTCACAGACACATTCACATACCGACTGGGCACCAACCTGCTCATCGGGAGCAGTCAGAGGTCAAGGTGTCTTCGGTCAAGGGCACTTTGACACGGACCCAGAGGGAGCCATGCATGCAGGGATCGAACTGGGAACCTTCCATTTCTCAAGCGGCCGCTCTACCTCCTCCTAGTCCTGAGTCCCACTGCCGTCCCAGATAATGATTGATATAGAACGATATATGGGTCCAGTTCTATTGTTTGCCATCCTTCTGTCTGAGGGGCGCCGCTGATTCCACTGCATGCTATCTCTCTGCGCTAAACTCAAAGCAGTCCCGAGGAAGAGGAATTTGTTCAATTGCGGAGCCCAGCGGCATAACCACAGCATGTGATCCACATAAACTGGTGAAATCACTCCACATAGCCCTTAGAACGGCTTATGATTAAAAGGCAAGCATATATTAAATTAAACCAAGCCCCCCCTCTTAACCCATTCTGGGCGGGAACCCCTTTTGGTGTTTTAAAGCATTATTATGTTATACTTTAGCTATTGAAAAATAGCAGATCTACAAGCTCATAGCGCGCCACCGAGTGGCGCGCTACGAGCTTGTAGGTCTGCTATTTTTGAAAAGTTGTGAAAATGTGGTGCAAATCTTTGAATATATATTTCAGAGCGAACATTTTTAACTAAAATATTTGCTTCTGGGGGGTCCCTGGGACAACATATTTTGAGATTGGGGTCCGTGGCCCAATAGAGATAATTCTGGGGGTCCTTGACATGAAAAAGGTTGAGCACCACTGACATATAACATGGGTTTTTCAGAAAACTATTAGGATTTAGAAGCCTTTTTTAAAATCGACATCAGTCCAAAATGGGTTAAAAGAAGAGGTAAAAAAGAAAAAAAAAACATGAATCGTCCCAGGTATGAGATTTAGTATGATAATAAGCCTCGTTTTAAGAGTCTATCTCGGCACGCTTATGCGAACTGCTAATCCAAACGCAGCTCTCTTTTCCTGCACCCAAAACCCCTCCTGATCCCAGTCGAATTCTAAATGATTGAAATGGAAGTCGTCGCCATGCCAAATCACATAATGGAAATCCAGAACAAACCCATGTATGTGACCCCCTTGGCCTTCCTTGTTCTTTCATTGTGGGCATGTACCTCACAATGGTAAAAAAAAAAAAAAAAAAAGTGGTGAAAATAATTGGATAATATGAGTTAGGTTACAGGATCGCAAGCATACTTATTCAGCCACTTATAAATTAACCCATTTTGGGCGGGAACCCCTTTTGGTGTTAGCATTATGTTATGCTTTAGCTATTGAAAAATAGCAGATCTACAAGCTCATAGCGCGCCACCGAGTGGCGCGCTACGAGCGTGTAGGTCTGCTATTTTTGAAAAATCGAAGAACGACTGACATAGAAACATAGCTTTTTCAGAAAAC
Organism: Electrona antarctica; assembly: GCF_951216825.1. Classification (NCBI taxonomy): domain Eukaryota; kingdom Metazoa; phylum Chordata; class Actinopteri; order Myctophiformes; family Myctophidae; genus Electrona; species Electrona antarctica. The sequence goes on along the minus strand of NC_136804.1, from coordinate 26,574,680 downwards.
TGTCAGGATGTAGAAGACATTTTTAGAATCTGATCTCAGGTCAAAATGGGTTAAGATGTACTCTACGTTATATAAAATAGATGATCTACAAGCTCACAATGCATCGCATCATCGATGTTCTGGGAGACTGAAAATGTACTACGTTGGCTATTTTTAAACATTTGAAAGATCTCACCTTCTGTATGACACTAGCTTTAAAGTAGGGATGTCCCGATACACTTTTTTCATTTCCGATCGGATCCCAATCCCACAATTTCTGTGTTAGCCGATACCGATACAGAATACCGATACCAGATAATACTATATAATAATAATAATAAGAAGAAGAAGAAGTCCACCGACCGGGAATAGTGTTTATAGCTATCCATCTCGTGTTGTGTTTATAGCAGACTCCTCACTCAAATGTGCACTTGCAGTTTGGGCAACTCAAAAGCAAACTCCACATGCCCCAACATTATATTTACCTGCCATATAGTGTCAACCCCTTACCCGTGTCGGATCGGTGGTTAGACTGGCCGATACCGATATGACCCGATTTGACCAAATAAGGGCTGATCCGATACAGTATCGGGACATCTCTACTTGAAAGCAATTAACCATGTGTGTGTGTGTGTGTATAGACAGTCATATACATGTGTGTAAACCCAGACATGTGCGCACGCACGCACGCACGCACGCACGCACGCACGCACGCACGCACGCACGCACGCACGCACACAAAGAGAGAGAGAGAGAGAGAGAGTCCAATAGTCCGTGGTCCTCCATCACTCCTGCCACCCTTCACGGCAGCAGAGGAGCCTAATCGCTCACTCTGTATCCTAACCAAAACAAAATGGTGCCAACCAGTAGCTTTTAGTGGTGTTTACACCCCCCTCCCCCTCCCCTCCCCTCCACCCCAAGCAGCTCACGGCAGCATGGGTGATTAATTTGGGCCGTGCAGACAGGTAAACACAGGCCTATTTACGCGGCTTACCAGCCGCCATATTTATACTGAGCAGCACTAAGCTACAGATAGAATATCCTCAAAGCCCCCCCATCTGTTTATTTTCTCTATAACCGCTCCTCCGGCCCCGTTCTGTTCCGACACCCCCCCCCTCGCCTCCTCTGTAAAGCTCTAGCCACCCTAGTCCTCCTCCTAACTCTGACGTCCCCTCCCTCCGGTCCGGCTCCGTTGCCCTTCTCTTTCTCCCTGGGCATGGCTCTTGCCTCTCCCCTGCACCCTCTCAAAAAATATGTTGTTTTTCACGGCATGGAGGCAAGACGTCTATAAGAGGGTCGTCTGTCTGTGTGTCTGTGTGTCTGTGTGTGTGTGTGTGTGTCTGTGTGTGTGTCTGTGTGTGTGTCTGTGTGTGTGTGTGTGTGTGTGTGTGTGTGTGTGTCTGTGTGTCTGTGTGTGTGTCTGTGTGTGTGTCTGTGTGTGTGTGTCTGTGTGTCTGTGTGTCTGTGTGTGTGTCTGTGTGTCTGTGTGTGTGTCTGTGTGTGTCTGTGTGTGTGTGTCTGTGTGTGTGTGTCTGTGTGTGTGTCTGTGTGTGTGTCTGTGTGTGTGTGTCTGTGTGTCTGTGTGTCTGTGTGTGTGTCTGTGTGTCTGTGTGTCTGTGTGTGTGTCTGTGTGTGTCTGTGTGTGTGTGTCTGTGTGTGTCTGTGTGTCTGTGTGTGTGTCTGTGTGTCTGTCTGTCTGTGTGTCTGTCTGTCTGTGTGTCTGTCTGTCTGTGTGTCTGTGTGTGTGTCTGTGTGTCTGTGTGTCTGGCACCAATCTTGCAAAAAGCTGGAACAATCACTGTCATTATGTCTACATTCATGCTGCCAAGTCGACCAAATAAGTTCATTCTATATATATATATATATATATATATATATATATATGATACGATTTGTTTTAACCATGTTCAACCTGACATCCCTATTCTGGCCACGTTGTTTTAAGCGAACATAAGAAAGATAAAACGTTTTTGAGCTAACAAATAATACAGATAATAAAATGGAGCTTAAAGCTGCTTTAAGCAATATTTCTCAAAGTTTAATGACGTTTTTTTATTATTTTGTTTTGGTATTCAGACAGCCAGCAATGAGTAAAACTCTCCCCAAAAAATGAGTCTCTTTGACACATCTAGTGGCCACAATCTGCACTCAAAGATTTCCCTAGAAGCTTGGTCATTGGTCGAAAACAACCCGGTCGAAATGACTAACCAATCAGGAAGTAGACAGGCAAATCGACCAATGACAAAGCGTCTAAGAAAATCTTTGAATGCAGATTGCGGCCCCTAGATGTGTCACAGAGACAAAAAAAAATTGGGAGTGTTTTACCCATTGCTGGCAGTCTGAATACCACAAATAAAAGGTCATTCAAATGTTGAGATATTATTGCTTATAGCAGCTTTAAGGGGTTAATCTGAATATAGTCACAGGAAGCAACTCACTAACTCTTGAAAGAATGTGTATGTCCGGTAAAAATCATGCACGCAACATTTGATCAGATTGGAAAATTGTTGACGATTCAATGATTGATTGAAAAGTCCCTTTGAACACTGCCATTGCGTGTACTCATAATTGCACAGGTTTGAATCTCGGGTCATGCTATGATGTGGTGTCTCTTTCAACTCGCTGACCTTTGATACTGAATCACTGAATTAATTAATACATAAAAAAATACTTGGTGGGGCGCCCAGTCTCCTTAAAGAACAGAAAAACGTAATCAGCATCATACGACACGCTTCGACAGGCCGACAACTGAACACCACGCGTGTTTAGCCCCGTGGCTGTGCCTGTGTGCGTGCGTGCGTGCGTGCGTGTGTGCGTGCGTGCGTGCGGTTCAGTGATAGTGTTAGTTATGTTAAAACTCTCAGACGCGCTGCTCCTTTGCCCCTGGCTATAGGAATGTGGGTAAAGTATGTCTGTCATGAGACGAGTCTTCTGACACAACCATTATGGTGACACAGACAGATGACAGGGCCAAGACAATGCCTGGCGAGCATGTGACCGCGCTCCTGACATGAAACGGAATGGAACGGTGACGCAGCTACAGTTGGGTGCCACCGATATTGTCCCTTATCATTTGACCCATTTAGGCCTGACCTCAAAATTTAAAAAAATCCTTCTAAATTTTTTGAAATAAATATTCTCACGATTTTTCAAAAATAGCAGACCTACAAGCTCGTAGATCTGCTATTTTTCAATAGCTAAATTATAATGTTTAAAACACCAAAAGGGGTTCCCGCCCAAAATGGGTTAACTGTCCTTTTGCGCAGATCAATCAAACCTCAGCAAAAAGAAAAGGACAATATCGATGGCCTCCAACTGTATAAGGGGAACCGGCGGCAGCGCTGTGTCCTCGCTTAGCACGTCGGCGAGGTTATGGCGACACGAAGACGGCGTATCTAGGCTCCACGCAGAAGCCCGCTTGCAGATTTTAGAAATGTGCATTTAGAAGCATAAAGGCATTCAAGCGTGTGGGTACATCACGTGCACATCCGCACGGACGCAAGTACACACACACACATGCACACCATACCTTGTTGGTTGGTCCGCCCCCTCCTTCAGTCATGACGGAGGCGCAACAGAATCATGCCTGACATTCCTCCTCCTTCTTCCAGTCACGTAGGAGGCCCGGGCCCAGCCACACCCCGCAGCCCTGCCTGGAGGTTGACACAGGGAAAGCAGGCCATAGGTAAAGCCCTTGTGCCTCAGCATATAGAACAAAAACAAGATGTGTAAGGCCTATACGCCTTATGTATTTTCAATAGAAAATGTGCCAATGTATTTATCAACACTTTTTTCCAGTTGAAAATATGCCATATTTGTTGAGTGACATTGTCGCACGACACATAAATAGAAGCCTCAGTTAAGGCTGGATGCCATCATTCTTCTTCACTCAAGAAAGGTGTGCTGTGCAGGCGAGCCTTCTGAACAGGACCGACAGTACAGTTTTGCTGTCATGCAGTGTTGTTTTCGTCGACTAATACTAAGCCTACCTTTTTTCACTGACGAAAATGTAATGGAAACTAAATGAAAACTAAGCTCTGGTAACTAAAACTAAGACTAAATATATAGACACTTAGTCAACTAGTGATAGTTTTGGTTTGCACTATACTGTAGGTTATTAAAACGTCATGGGCACTTTACTGTAGGTTATTAAAACGTGCACATTTTCTGCAGAATATTGCGGACACAGCTTGTAGATCTGCCATTTCCGGTGAATGGCAACTACACTACAATGTATCCGTCACCATGCATTCTGCGACGTTATGTATTTGAATTATTGTTAATAATTCAGTTAAGTCTAAGTGTGTGTGTGTGTGTGTGTGTGTGTGTGTGTGTGTGTGTGTGTGTGTGTGTGTGTGTGTGTGTGTGTGTGTGTGTGTGTGTGTGTGTGGAAATCCGTTCTTGCAACACACATCAAGCAGTGTTAAACATAATACCTAGCACAGATACAGACACACATAGCGTCATGCACTCGCAGATACAGTATGCACATAATAACTATACACTAAATTGAATTATTGGCCAAAAGATCCACAAGCCACGCAATAAAGATTTACGTACATCAGTGCAAACATATCATAGAAATATGTCTATGATATGTCTCTCAATCCCAATATGCCTTTGGGCAGGGATAATTACTTATCAGCATTACAGCTCCTTTAAGAGGAGAAAGGGGGGGGGGGGGGGGGTATTGGAGCACATGACAACGCTGTTTGTCTGAGGATTTTTATTCTCCCACCGTATAGGGTGTGATGACTTGACTATTATCTCCCGCATGGGCTTTGTATTCTTTGCTATACTACTCACATCTGCAGCACATTGACACAGTGGTACAATGCTGCAAGGTCGGGACTCGAGGGGGGGGGGGGGGGGGGGGAATGTGGTGGCTGGGGGGGGGGGGGGGAAGGAGTTTCACGTATCGTAAGATAAAGGCGGAAGAGTTAGCTCATTTAGACCTGAGGCCGATTTAAAAAAAAACAGTTTTCTGAAAAACCTATGTTTCTATGTCAGTTCTATATGTCTCCACCTTTTTCATGTCAAGGACCCCCAGAATGAGCTGAAATGTTGTTCCAGGGACTCCCTCCCCACCACAGAAGCAAAGATTTGAGTTAAAAACGTTCTGAAAGAATATATATTCAAACATTTGCGCCACATTTTCACGATTTATTTAAAAAAAATAGAAGATCTACAAGCTAGTGCCGCGCTACGAGCTTGTAGATCTGCTATTTTTCCAATAGCGCCTAAAGTAGAACATAATGCTTATAAAACACCAAAAGGGGTTAACGTCCAGAATGGGTTAGGACAGTGTATGTGATGAAGTGACCCGTCATAAAGTCGTGAGATGAATCGGCATGTCCGGTTGGAGCAAATTCATCATCGCGCATCTTCTGCGTCATTGTTGGCACTATTAGTCTTCGTTTTCCCACACTTTTGTGGTCCGGTCGTCGTTATTGTACAGCTGCGTGGTCATCCTCGGTCACTATCGCCATCGTTATCTGACGTTATAAGACATGCGAATCCCTTGACTCCTTCAAAACCGCTCTCAAAGGGCACCTACGGACGGCTGCAATTCTAAACTGGCCCCTGTAAAATCGGAATCCCTCAAACACGGACACAAGGACAACACAAGAGACGGTCGCGGCCACACAGCCAACTCAAGGTATGGCCACTGAGCCGACTTGGGGACCCAACACAAGGACAACACAAGAGACGGTCACGGCCACACAGCCAACTCAAGGTACGGCCACGGAGCCAACTTGGGGACCCAACACAAGGACAACACAAGAGACGGTCACGGCCACACAGCCAACTCAAGGTACGGCCACGGAGCCGACTTGGGGACCCAACGCAACTCCTCCAAGGAAAATAAACAAATTAACGGAGCTGAACGTGAATCCCCCCCACCGCCCACCTCTTTTTTTCCCTCACTGTATATGTTTCTTTTCCCTTTTTACCTCCTTTATGATGAATTCCTGTTCTGTCCTTTGTCTATATAGAAGTGTCTATTTGTACGTCTCTAAATGTTTTTGATGATTTGAACATGGTGGACCCTATTGGAAACAAGTGTAATGCTTAATTGGGTCGTCCACTCACAGTTAACAGCCTTTGTATTGAGTTTGTGCTTGAAATGTACTGTAATTCTGCAAACTGTTAATACATTTTTCAATCAATCAATCAATGTGGTCATCCTCGGTCACTATCGCCATCGTTATCAGTGGTCATCCTCGGTCACTAATACCATCGCCATCGTTATCTGTGGTCATCCTCGGTCACTATCGCCATCGTTATCTGTGGTCATCCTCGGTCACTATCGCCATCGTTATCTGTGGTCATCCTCGGTCACTATCGCCATCGTTATCTGTGGTCATCCTCGGTCACTATCGCCATCGTTATCTGTGGTCATCCTCGGTCACTATCGCCATCGTTATCTGTGGTCATCCTCGGTCACTATCACCATCGTTATCTGTGGTCATCCTCGGTCACTATCGCCATCGTTATCTGTGGTCATCCTCGGTCACTATCGCCATCGTTATCTGTGGTCATCCTCGGTCACTATCACCATCGTTATCTGTGGTCATCCTCGGTCACTATCGCCATCGTTATCTGTGGTCATCCTCGGTCACTATCACCATCGTTATCTGTGGTCATCCTCGGTCACTATCGCCATCGTTATCTGTGGTCATCCTCGGTCACTATCGCCATCGTTATCTGTGGTCATCCTCGTGAAAATAGAATCCCTTGTCACACACAGACACACACACCAGTGTTGATTTCGTCGACTAAAACGAAGACGAAAAATGTTCGTCTACTGCCTTCTTTCACTGACTAAAACTACGCTATGATGACTAAAACTAAATATATTGATAATTTCGTCAAACAGATAAAAACTAAACTAATATTATAGGGATGGACTAGTGGAGAAGGGATCCAGTAGAACTAAAAGAAAAGTCATTTTATGTTTGGTTGCGCACGGATGTTGTGCTCTAAGACAATGACTAAAATAAATCAAAATTTGCTGTCAAAATCAACGCACGCACGCACGCACGCACGCACGCACGCACGCACGCACGCACGCACGCACGCACACACGCACACACACACACACACACACACAGGCCGTCAGTGCAGGTCATCTACTTCAGTCAAGGACATGCTAATTGACACTAATTAGCCTGCAGACCCCAATTTGAAAAGATATGGCAGGGACCCCCATTTAATATTTTTACGGCTCTAGCAGTGATTCTCAACCCGTTTAATTTCAAGGACCCCCAGTTTGACATGCATTAGTCTACGGACCCCCATTTAATGGCATTTCTATCTCTGAGACCACAATTTATATTGTAGAATCAATGTAAATTTAACTCGGAGGGTCTCAGAGGACTCAAGAGGTTCCATTTGTACACTCTCTGAGTTACAGACCCATAAGGGTCCATTTGGTTCCATTTGTACACTCTCTGAGTTACAGACCCATAAGGGTCCATTTGGTTCCATTTGTACACTCTCTGAGTTACAGACCCATAAGGGTCCATTTGGTTCCATTTGTACACTCTGAGTTACAGACCCATAAGGGTCCATTTGGTTCCATTTGTACACTCTCTGAGTTACAGACCCATAAGGGTCCATTTGGTTCCATGTCAAGGACCCCCAAATTGACACTAATTAGCCTGCAGACCCTCATTTGATAATATATAAATGGTAAATGGTGCATTTATTATTTATTTATTATAGATTGTGCATTACATTCACCCATTCACACATACATTCAAACACCGATTGCGACGGAAGCCATGCAAGGTACCAACCAGCACATCGGGAGCAATTTGGGGTTCAGTGTCTTTCCCAAGGACACTTCGACATGTAGACAGGAGGAGCCGGGATTCGAACCGCCGACCCATGGGTCATTGGACGACCTGCTCTACCTCTTGAGCCACAGTCGCCCTATATATGCCAGGGACCCCCCATGAGAGAAGATTTGTACGGCTCTAGCAGTGATTCTCAACCCGTTTAATTTCAAGGACCCCCAGTTTGACATGCATTAGTCTACAGACCCCCATTTAATGGCATTTCTATCTCTGGGACCCCCAATGTATGTTGTAAAACCAATGATAATTTAACTCAGTGTACACTACAAACACATGTGTACACTCTCTGAGTTACAGACTCATAAGGGTCCATTTGGTTCCAAACTATCATTTAGCTGGGGACCTCCTGGAACTCCCTCAAGGACCCCTGGGGGTCTCCGGACCCCACTTTGGGAACCACTGATCTACTTTATATGCAGACACAGTGCAGCTAATACCATACTTCACAGCCCAGGCCCAATCAGCCGGCACGCTGACAATGTAATTATGGAAGTGTCCGGCTGGGGAATTATAATTATTTACAGGACTGAGAGCGTGAGAGAGAAAACGGTTCATCTCAAACACGTACGCACCGCACCGCTCCCCCCCCCCCCACCCCCCCCCACCCCCCCGCGCAAAAGCCAAATCATCTGGACAGGAGGGCCTGCAGAGCACAGCCTCAATATTATAATTCACAAGTACCAGAGATGATGAAGATGAGGAAGAGAAGAGAGAGAGAGAGAGAGAGAGAGAGAGAGAGGGGCCCGGACGACTGGCGTAGCCGGCTGGGCACCTATAAGCTAATATGACAGCATGTCGCGGGTTCGGCTCTCAATCCCGACGACCTTTGGACGACCTTTGCTGCATGTCCCCCCCCCACCACCCCCACCCGCCCATCTCTCTTTCCCCATTTCCAGTCAGCCTATACTGTATAGTCCATCAATAAACACAAAAAGGCACAAAAATTGTAAAAAATAGACAGAGAGAAGACAGTCCATGGTGTGACTCTAACGCCAGGGCTCCACCGGACGCGTTGCGTTGCGTCTGCGTCGCGTCAAAAAACGCACCGGTTCAATTTTAATGCACGCGTCGCGTCTCCGTCAACGCGGGCAGTGGAGCCACCCTTCATTGATTAAAAAGGGAACATTCCCTGACGGTGACGGAGACGCGACGCTGACGCGCCCGGTGGAGCCCGGCCGTTAGATGACCCATCACTAGTAACAGCAGTAACTACAGATCTTAGCTTTAATTACATGGTATAGTGACTCCTGCGCTGAAAATAGCAGACCCACAAGCTCACCGCGTTATTGTGAATGTGTGATGCAATGCATTGTGAGCTTGTAGATCGCCTATATCGTCGCCATATACGGCTGTCGTACGACTGCATATGAATTAGGCATACAGTAACTATGCACCTCTCCACTCCGACAGGGGAGAGGAGAAGCTGCATCTCTCTTATCAGTGTGTGGAGCCAAAAATGTATCTTCACGCCTGTGTGTGTGTGTGTGTGTGTGTGTGTGTGTGCGCGTGTGTGTACGTGCGTGTATATGTGCGTAAAATCTAATCACCTCCCACACGGCTTCCTCCAGGTGTGTTACTGTACAGTGAGTGTAATGCGTAGAGGCAGAGGGGGAGGTTGGGGGGTATTGATCGGAGACAGTGATTGTCACTCTGTGTGCCCGCCTTGAATGGCTAATCTCTTCACACAGGTCATGAGGAAGAAAAGAGGAAGGGGCCCCGTGCGTTTAACCGCGGCCAATCTGCAAATTGTTTTCAACGTGGGGCGCCAAACGCAGACCGATAACGGAGCACGTGAAATTGTGTCTCCCAGCTTGTTGTTGACAAAAAAACTATGATGATGATGAAGAACGATGATAATGAGAAAGACTGTGGGGGATAAAATTAGGTCGTCATGGTGTGCGTATATTTGGTGTGCCACGTTGGTAGTGGAATGGAGGCCTTCACCTACCTACTATCACCCATATGAACCGACCCCTTGGGTGTCTCGGGGTGGAATGGAGGCCTTCACCTACCTACTATCACCCATATGAACCGAGGTGTCTCGGGGTGGTGCGGATGGTTGCGTTGAACATTATGCACAGTGTGTCCTCGTTAAGCGAGACCAAACATCACCTGGCATATCTCTTGACACCGAGGGGTTTGACCGGGTACATCGTGTCCCTTTACGACACCCCCCCCCACACCCACTCACACACGCACAACCACCATCACCTCCTTTTTTAACCCATTTTGACCCGAGATCAGATTCTAAAAATGTCTTCTACATCCTGACAGTTTTCTGAAAAAGCTATGTTTCTATGTCAGTCGTTCTTCGATTTTTCAAAAGATAGCAGACCTACAAGCTCGTAGCGCGCCACTCGGTGGCGCGCTATGAGCTTGTAGATCTGCTATTTTTCCAATAGCTAAAGCATAACATAATGCTAACACCAAAAGGCCGGGATTCCCGCCCAAAATGGGTTAATATGGGAGCCGGAGATGAAAAATGGTGTGCTTTTGTTTATTTGCCACCGATGCAAATGCGACCGGAGCAGGATTAGCGAGTTCTCCATCTCTCTGCTGATAGCGGTGGGAAGAAAAGGGAAGAGAGAGGATTTTCATGCAGAAAAGATCTCTCCCACCCTTTGCTATGACAATTGCAATGCATCACTTCATAGACAGTTTTTAATCTGTTTCAAACCAACCACACTTTGAACTGCTGCGAAGGCGAGATATACAACTGTGGGCATATGCGTGTGTCTGTATACGTGCCCGTGTGTGTGCCTTCACCGTGTGTGTGTGTGTGTGTGTGTGTGTGTGTGTGTGTGTGTGTGTGTGTGTGTGTGTGTGTGTGTGTGTGTGTGTGTGTGTGTGCACGCGCACGTGTACTTGTATGTGTTTTCCTGCGATTAATCTTTGGAGCTGGTTTAAGCACATTGCTGACACAGCACAGATCTCTCTCTCTCTCTCTCTCTCTCTCTCTCTCTATCTCTCTCTCTCCCCCTCTCTCTCTCTCTCTCTCTCTCACTTTGTCTCTCTGTCTTGAATGTCCTTGGATTTACTAAGCTTTGAATAACAATGAGTTTGGATCTTAATTCAGTGTTTTTAGTCCACTCTGTGTCAAACTTTTGCAATACGGTAGATTGAACTTCAAAGTTCAGCTGCAGTGGCTTTTTTTGGACCATTACTGTGACGTTCCCACACTAGCCCGTCCCCTCTATACACCTGCCTTGTATCATTAGGCAGAGATAGAGAGACTATAGGCAATGGCCAAGCACACCATTATGTTATTTCTCGCCTCAAATGTTTTCAGATACATATTATTTTAGTGTACTTGTTAGCCTATTTAGACCTGAGGACGATTCTTAAAAAAAAATCTTCTAAATCCTAAACGTTTTCTGAAAAACCTATGTTTCTATGTCAGTGGTGCTCAACCTATTTCATGTCAAGGACCCCCGGGAATTTTCTGTATTTGGCCGCAGACCCCCATCTGAAAATATGTTGTTCCAGGCACCCCCCCAGAAGCAAAGATTTGAGTTAAAAACGTTAAAAACGTCACGATTTAAAAAAAATAGCAGACCTACAAGTGATCCTCATAGCGCGGCACTCGGTGGCGCACTATGAGCTTGTAGATATTTTTCAACAGCTAAAGCATAACATAATGCTTAAAACACCAAAAGGGGTTAAAAGTTTACGAGATTAACAGTTTAGCTGCATAACCCGTGTACCACGTCATTTAATCCATGTTTCTCCCCCTGCGTAATACGCTAGTGTTTAATTCGCCTTTTTGTAATAATTTAAAAGATAGCGGATTTGTTGCGGACCTGGTGACGAGGCGGACACGGTTATGATGACGTAACCGGAAATCAACCAACCGCCGGCTTGCAAGGGCTTCTGGGAAACTGAGTCCAATGCAAAATGAACGAGGGTGTACTGTATAGGGACAATCTTAGCTCGCTTTGCTCTTTGTCCATGACCCGGATCACGGAAGTGGCCTTTTTTGTCGGCTCAATAACAAATCATTGGAGTTTTTTCAAGCAGATTTTCATGGATCAAAGGCGCAAATACTTCGGCGTATGCTCCAAAGGTAATTAAACAATCCCGGCAGCCTTGGTATATGTCACATATTAATATAAAGGCCTCAACGAGAACATTTTGTAAAGCACCGTCCGGCCGTCCCCTTGGATTAGATTCATAACAGAGTGGTATCCCCGCCCGGCGTGTAGTGTCTTCATAATGAGAGAATCAGCTGCATGTTGAGTAAGGGCCGATTCATACTCCTATTTTACCACTGTTTCGGCGCTGTAGTGCCGAAATGATTTCGGCTCGTCAGAAATTTTCAGTAGCACCGAAGAGCCGACTTTAGGACGGTATCCCCCCCCCCCCCCGAACCTCAAATTACGTCACATTGTAGGCTCTACCGACTTTTATTCGGCTCTAAAATAGGAGTATGTATCGGCCCTAACACTGAGCAATGCGGTATCACACAGGTGAATGAAATTATGATAATTCATAGGTGGACCTGTTGGTGTAATCACCCATTATGTTTTTGTTTGAAGGGAAGTGATTCGGTTTGGACTTTCGGGGACTTTTGATATAAAAACACACAAAAAAAACTGTTTTATTTCAAATGTTTTGGCATCTGTTGTTAAATACATCTCCAATGTGACTACAGAATGTGCACTAGTGTGGGGAAAAAACACAAGCTATTTTCACCGAACAAATATGGGGTAGAGGAGGGGGAGAAAAGAGCGAGTACAGAGTTGTACTAGAAAATAGTGGCCATTCACTATTTGCAGAAACACTGCTGGCTCAAATGAGCATAACAGTGTTATGGTATATGGTGATTCCCCATCAAATTACCATTAGGTCATATGTATATTTAGGTCATTCATGGGCAACTGGCGGCCCACGGGTCACATGCGGCCCCCACCTTCACTTAATGTGGCCCTCAGCCTCAGATAAATTTCGGAAAATACTGATATGTTATTGATTTCAGCTGTTACAATTCCAAACATGCAAACATGACCCGCTTTAATTACTTACAGTCTAAATTAGCAGCTTGCTGAGTAGTATTACAAATAATGTTATTGTCTTTTTTATGTCCAATATATTTGTATTTACCGGTAGATAAAATGACACAATTTCAGGATCCCAATTAAAAATAGCAAAACATTCAGGATTTCAATTCAATATATAGCAAAAATAGCCGATCTACAAGTTTTGAACTTGTAGATCGGCTATTTTTGCTACGACATGCATGCAATGTGGCCCTCTGGAGTGAGTGTGGAAATATAATGGCCCTCTCCATGCATCGTCAAAGTTGCCCACCCCTGATTTAGGTTGTAGACGTTTCTTCTTGGCACGGTTTAAAGTAAACTCACTTTCGTTAAATAGGTTGTAACGAGTGAGAGTGTGTAATATAATAACACTTGGGCTACAAGAGAGGATTTAGTACCAAAAGTGATACGGAGCCCAAGAAGCTCTTCTTCATCACCTTGTATTCCTATTCAGTGCATTCTATTTTACTGCATGTTATTTCCTACATGTGTTCGTGAATGACAAAGCTTGACAACACAAAGCCCTGGCGGTGTCACTAGTTTACAGAACTATGTCCAACTACAGCCTCTGTACACAGTCAAATCCACAGTGTTCATTTATCCATTTGTGACGGCGCGCCATTTGGTTACCTTTTTTTATACCATATAGAGTTGAACACTCTTCCCGCAAAAGCTACCATTTCTGCTCCAATAGTCTGCTCGCTCTCCTTGGCGTGTTTGTTTGATTCAACACATTCAGACAGCTCGCTGTCTGTCAGATCAAGCCTCCATCTCTCCGTCAACCTGGGCCCTCAAACGGAAAGGAAAGAAGAAACGGTTGACAAACACCCAAAAAACCCGTCATCAGAACACGCTTTAGTCGTTGTCACTTGCGCGCGAGATACCGCGCAAAACTCCAGAGTCCCCCCCCCACCCCCCTCGTTTAGGATTTTTTGACTGACTACACAATTATCAAAAGGGTGTGGGTGTACGACTGCATATCATAAAGAGGAAGAGAAAAGGGGTAAAAAGGAAAAAAGGAAAAAGGAAAAACACGGGCCTGTTTATCTTTCTGTGCGCTTGCCGGAGTCCTGAGGAGAGTGCCTGGCTCCAGGGAGATACCAACGGGACGACACAAAGGCGAGATAAAGCGTTAAGACACTTTCCTTCTTTTTTTTTTTGCTCATCAAATTTAATAAGCTTCATCTCAGAGGCGCAGGTATTCAGCGCCGAAGGTAAACACATCCATTCTGTCTAAGCTCATGCCCAGATCCCCCAAAAAAACAAACCTCAAACAGGCAGCTGACACGCATTCTTAACATGTCAGCGTGACAATGACATACATTATGAATAATAGAATAAACAGATATTTGCTCAAATGCCTCCCTCTCTCCGTCTTCTCTGACACCGCGGCTGCACGATAAAACCCCAAATCAGAAAACACTTTACTTCCACCAATAAATCACGCATATACTCAGCCCTTCCTTCCTTTCTAACTTCCTTAGCGCGTGTGTGCGTGTGTGTGTGTGTGTGTGTGTGTGTGTGTGTGTGTGTGTGTGTGTGCGCGCGTGCGTATGGTGGTGGTGGGGGGGGGGGTGCTTACCTGTGCACCCCTAGGTGTCGAGTGACACCCATAGCATTCGAGGCGTCTTATCGAACGGGATTTTAATCAGCCGTCATTATTACGGCTGCGAGGAGAAGAGGACGCTATATGCGGCACAATGCTCACAAAGACGGTCTATAAAGGTGTGTGTCGCGTGGGGATCTTTGTGCTGTAAAACGTGCTTCTCGACAGCGGCTTGTGTGACAGCTGACGGAGAGCGGCTGAAAAACACTGATCCACTGTTTGCTTGTAGAGACATCAGGGTGAATGTGGAGGTGCCATGGCGCGCGTCGAAAGCGCCTCAAAAGGTCTGAATGCTGCACAACACCTGCACGGCTGCTGTGGCGGATTAGGGTGTCAAGTCGCACAATGCCTTGGGGGGGTGTGGGGGCATTCTCCCCCCCTCATCATAAACTCTTTGATACTCCCCCCCCCCCCCCCATTGTCAACCACTCAATTTCATTTATCAGCTCAATGAGGCTTTAGGAGGGTGTGTATGGGGGCGTCTATGCCACATTATTGAAAAGTATTTATGTACCATGCAAAATAAACATTTTTCAGTTAAAGTTTTTTTTTGCGGTAGGGGATTATCCCTGTGACTGTGGTGTGAAGTGTTTGTCTTCTGTGATTTCCGTTGACATCTGCTCGCTCTGCAGCCCCTGATGCATGAGCTCCCCGCAGAGACAAGATGGCATCCGTATGCTCCGCGTGTGGAACGGACACGTGCATGCAGGGGGGAAAACGGGACGCTTCACGCCACGCAAACAGACGGAGCGAAAAAGAACCTGGATCCAGAAGCAGAGGAGGATGCGAGACGATGATGCAGAGGCTGTGCGGCGAGGAGAGGAGAGGGGAGGAGAGGAGAGTGTGGCGTGTTGTCGGGTATATACCGTAGGAGAATCTGGCAATGCGGTAAAGAGAAGAGTGTTGGGGGCCTTTGGCGTCGCCACAAAGAACCATCCCTCTCCATCCAGCGTGGCTGCACACCTCCCTGGCAGCCTATACGCCAGCAGAGGCTTTGTTTACACAGGCCTGTGCACTGCTGGTTATACCTCGGAGGAGATAGGAGAGAGAGAGAGGAGGAACTACAGTAGATCCCGTGTGTGATAAATACAACTGCACTGTAGGACGATGCCCTGGGCATGGTTGCACGATAAGCTCTGACATCACCACCGGTTTATTATAAATTACACACGTGCACTTTGAACGCCTTTATATCTTTTTTTTTTTTTCTTCTTTCTGTTTTCTCCCCAAGGTAATGGTTTTGACAATCCCCCCCCCCCCCTCCCATGTGCGGTCTCTACTAGTTGCGATTTGGCCGTGCACTATTCTGCATCGATGCAGCACTGTGACAAAATCAATTATAGGCTGTAC
>NC_136804.1:26529658-26558647 GCF_951216825.1 Electrona antarctica | reverse complement strand
CCTCCCTCACCTCACTCAAATGTGCACTTGCAGTTGGGCAACTCAAAAGCAAACTCCACATGCCCCAACATTATATTTACCTGCCATAGTGTCAACCCCTTACCCGTGTCGGATCGGTGGTTAGACTGGCCGATACCGATATGACCCGATTTGCCCAAATAAGGGCTGATCCGATCCGATACAGTATCGGGACATCTCTACTTGAAAGCAATTAACCATGTGTGTGTGTGTGTGTGTGTGTGTGTGTATAGACAGTCATATACATGTGTGTAAACCCAGACATGTGCGCACGCACGCACGCACGCACGCACGCACGCACCGCACGCACGCACGCACGCACGCACGCACACAGAGAGAGAGAGAGAGTCCAATAGTCCGTGGTCCTCCATCACTCCTGCACCCTTCACGGCAGCAGAGGAGCCTAATCGCTCACTCTGTATCCTAACCAAACAAAATGGTGCCAACCAGTAGCTTTTAGTGGTGTTTACACCCCCCTCCCCCTCCCCTCCCCTCCACCCCAAGCAGCTCACGGCAGCATGGGTGATTAATTTGGGCCGTGCAGACAGGTAAACACAGGCCTATTTACGCGGCTTACCAGCCGCCATATTTATACTGAGCAGCACTAAGCTACAGATAGAATATCCTCAAAGCCCCCCCATCTGTTTATTTTCTCTATAACCGCTCCTCCGGCCCCGTTCTGTTCCGACACCCCCCCCCCCCCCCCCCCCCCGCCTCCTCTGTAAAGCTCTAGCCACCCTAGTCCTCCTCCTAACTCTGACGTCCCCTCCCTCCCTCCCTCCCGTCCGGCTCCGTTGCCCTTCTCTTTCTCTTTCTCCCTGGGCATGGCTCTGGCCTCTCCCCTGCACCCTCTTTCTCCCTGGGCAAGGCTCTTGCCTCTCCCCTGCACCCTCTCAAAAAATTCGTTGTTTTTCACGGCATGGATATGTTGGAGGAAAGACGTCTATAAGAGGGTCGGTCTGTCTGTGTGTCTGTGTGTCTGTGTGTCTGGCATTAATCTTGCAAACAGATGGAACAATCACTGTCATTATGTCTACGTTCATGCTGCTCGTAGCGGCACTCGGTGCCGAGCTACGAGCTTGTAGATCTGCTATTTTTCAATAGCGCCTAAAGTAGAACATAATGCTTATAAAACACAAAAAGGTTGTTCCCGTCCAGAATGGGTTAGGTCTATGTGATGAAGTGACCCGTCGACCAAAGAAGTAGCTCCACATTGCTTTTCTTATTTTTTCTTTTTCTTTATATATATATATATATGATAAGATTTGTTTTAACCATGTTCAACCTGACATCCCTATTCTGGCCACGTTGTTTTAAGCGAACATAAGACAGATAAAACGTTTTTGAGCTAACAAATACAGATATAAATATACTTTTTTTTTAATAAAATGGAGCTTAAAGCTGCTATAAGCAATATTTCTCAAAGTTTTAATGACATTTTTTTATTATTTTATTTTGGTATTCAGACAGCCAGCAATGAGTAAAACTCTAGGGGCCACAATCTGCATTCAAAGATTTTCCTAGAAGCTTTGTCATTGGTCGAAAACAACCCGGTCGAAATGACTAACCAATCAGGAAGTAGACAGGCAAATCAACCAATGACAAAGCGTCTAAGAAAATCTTTGAATGCAGATTGCGGCCCCTAGATGTGTCACAGAGACAAAAACAATTTGGGAGCGTTTTACCCATTGCTGGCTGTCTGAATACCAAAAAATAAAATCATTCAAATGTTGAGATATTATTGCTTATAGCAGCTTTAAGGGGTTAATCTGAATATAGTCACAGGAAGCAACTCACTAACTCTTGAAAGAATTTGTATGTCCGGTAAAAATCATGCACGCAACATTTGAAAATTGTTGACGATTCAATGATTGATTGAAAAGTCCCTTTGAACACTGCCATTGCGTGTAGTCATAATTGCACAGGTTTGAATCTCGGGTCATGCTATGATGTGGTGTCTCTTTCAACTCGCTGACCTTTGATACTGAATCACTGAATTAATTAATACATTAAAAAAATACTTGGTGGGGCGCCCAGTCTCCTTAAAGAACAGAAAAACGTAATCAGCATCATACGACACGCTTCGACAGGCCGACAACTGAACACCACGCGTGTTTAGCCCCGTGGCTGTGGCTGTGTGTGTGGCTGTGTGTGTGTGTGTGTGTGTGTGTGTGTGTGTGCGTGCGTGCGTGCGTGCGTGCGTGCGTGCGTGTGTGCGTGCGTGCGTGCGTGCGTGCGTGCGTGCGGTTCAGTGATATTGTTAGTTATGTTAAAACTCTCAGACGCGCTGCTCCTTTGCCCCTCTGGCTAGGAATGTGGGTAAAGTATGTCTGTCATGAGACGAGTCTTCTGACACAACCATTATGATGACACAGACAGATGACAGGGCCAAGACAATGCCTGGCGAGCATGTGACCGCGCTCCTGACATGAAACGGAATGGAACGGTGACGCAGCTACAGTTGGGTGCCACCGATATTGTCCCTTATCATTTGACCCATTTAGGCCTGACCTCAAAATTTTAAAAAAATCCTTCTAAATCCTCCAGTTTTCTGAAATAAATATTTTCATGATTTTTCAAAAATAGCAGACCTACAAGCTTGTAGATCTGCTATTTTTCAATAGCTAAATTATAACAATGTTTAAAACACCAAAAGGGGTTCCCGCCCAAAATGGGTTAACTGTCCTTTTGCACAGATCACGCAAACCTCAGCAAAAAGAAAAGGACAATATCGATGGCCTCCAACTGTATAAGGGGAACCGGCGGCAGCGTTGTGTCCTCGCTTAGCACGTCGGCGAGGTTATGGCGACACGAAGATGGCGTATCTAAGGCTCCGCGCAGAAGCCCGCTTGCAGATTTTAGAAATGTGCATTTAGAAGCATAAAGGCATTCAAGCGTGTGGGTACACGTGCACGGACGCAAGTACTCACACACACATGCACACCATACCTTGTTGGTTGGTCCGCCCCCTCCTTCCGTCATGACGGAGGCGCAACAGAATCATGCCTGACATTCCTCCTCCTCCTCCTCCTCCTTCAAGTCACGTAGGAGGCCCGGGCCCAGCCACACCCCGCAGCCCTGCCTGGAGGTCGACACAGGGAAAGCAGGCCATAGGTAAAGCCCTTGTGCCTCAGCATATAGAACAAAAACAAGATGTGTAAGGCCTACTACGCCTTATGTATTTTCAACACTTTTTTTCCAGTTGAAAATATGCCATATTTGTTGAGTAACATTCTTCACTCAAGAATTGATAGGTGTGCTGTGCAGGCGAGCCTTCTGAACAGGACTGACAGTACAGTTTTGCTGTCATGAAGTGTTGTTTTTGTCGACTAATACTAAGATGGAAAAATGTTCGTCGACTACCTTTTTTCACTGACGAAAATGTAATGGAAACTAAATGAAAACTAAGCTCTGGTGACTAAAACTAAGACTAAATATATTGACACTTAGTCAACTAGTGATAGTTTTGGTTTGCACTATAGAGCGTTGCAGTCCCGCCTCCTACCCTGGACCAAGGATAGTCTAAGAAGGATAAGACGCGAAGACCGTACGGGCGACGCCATGTTGCTTATGGAAGGAAAGAAACATGCGCAGTTGAGCCCAAGGAAGCTGAACGCGGAAGTGTTGGCTGCATATAGCCCATTGCGCATGTTTCTTTCCTTCCAAAGCAACATGGCGTCGCCCGTACGGTCTTCGCGTCTTATCCTTCTTAGACTATCCTTGCCCTGGACCAGGAAATGAAACCCAATGCATTTTTCCCATAGACATTTCTTAAAGTATTTATTTAAAGACTGTTACGCCGCGGACAAAGCCAACTCGAGTCGTGACAACTCATGACAACACAAACAATATTTTGGACCAAACAAATAATTACAAAGAAGAAAAACAACAAAAAAAGTGTTGTAACCTGCCGTTTTTTTCTTCTTTCTAATTATTTGTTTGGTCCAAAATATTGTTTGTGTTGTCATGAGTTGTCACGACTCGAGTTGGCTTTGTCCGCGGCGTAACCGTCTTTAAATAAATACTTTAAGAAATGTCTATGGGAAAAATGCATTGGGTTTCATTTCCTGGTCCAGGGTAGGAGGCGGGACTGCAACGCTCTATACTGTAGGTTATTAAAACGTCATGGGCACTATACTATACTGTAGGTTATTAAAGTGTGCACATAATAACTATACACTAAATTGAATTATTGGCCAAAAGATCCACAAGCCACGCATTAAAGATTTACGTACATCAGTGCAAACATATCATAGAAATATGTCTGTCTCTCAATCCCAATATGCCTTTGGGCAGGGATAATTACTTATCAGCATTTCAGCTCCTTTAAGAGGAGAGAGTGGGGGGGGGGTTGGAGCACATGACAACGCTGTTTGTCTGAGGATTTTTATTCTCCCACCGTATAGGGTATGATGACTTGACTATTATCTCCTGCATGGGCTTTGTATTCTTTGCTATACTACTCACATCTGCAGCACATTGACACAGTGGTACAATGCTGCAAGGTCGGGACTCGAGGGGGGGGGGGGGGGGGGGGGCTGGGGGGGGGGCTGTAGGTTGGGGGGGGGAGGGCCGGGAAGGATTTTCACGTTAAACGTAAAGTATTGTAAGATAAAGGCGGAAGAGTTAGCTCATTTAGACCTGAGGCCGATTTTTTTTTAAAAACAGTTTTCTGAAAAACGTATGTTTCTACGTCAGTTCTATATGTCTCAACCTTTTTCATGTCAAGGACCCCCAGAATGAGCTATATGTGCCGCGGACCCTCATCTGAAAATATGTTGTTCCAGAGGGACCCCCCCCCCCCCCCCCACCACAGAAGCAAAGATTTTAGTTAAAAACGTTCTGAAAGAATATATATTCAAACATTTGCGCCACATTTTCACGATTTATAAAAAAAAAATAGATCTACGAGCTTGTAGATCTGCTATTTTTCAATAGCGCCTAAAGTAGAACATAATGCTTATAAAACACCAAAAGGGGTTAACGTCCAGAATGGGTTAGGTCAGTGTGTGTGAAGTGACCCGTCATAAAGTCGTGAGATGAATCGGCATGTCCGGTTGGAGCAAATTCATCATCGCGCATCTTCTGCGTCATTGTTGACACTATTAGTCTTCGTTTTCCCACACTTTTGTGGTCCGGTCGTCGTTACTGTATACAAACAGCTGCGTGGTCATCCTCGGTCACTATCGCCATCGTTATCTGTGGTCATCCTCGGTCACTAACGCCATCGTTATCTGTGGTCATCCTCGGTCACTATCGCCATCGTTATCTGTGGTCATCCTCGGTCACTATCACCATCGTTATCTGTGGTCATCCTAGGTCACTATCGCCATCGTTATCTGTGGTCATCCTCGGTCACTAACGCCATCGTTATCTGTGGTCATCCTCGGTCACTATCGCCATCGTTATCTGTGGTCATCCTCGGTCACTATCGCCATCGTTATCTGTGGTCATCCTCGGTCACTATCGCCATCGTTATCTGTGGTCATCCTCGGTCACTATCACCATTGTTATCTGTGGTCATCCTCGGTCACTATCGCCATCGTTATCTGTGGTCATCCTCGGTCACTATCGCCATCGTTATCTGTGGTCATCCTCGGTCACTATCGCCATCGTTATCTGTGGTCATCCTCGTGAAAATAGAATCCCTCGTCACACACAGACACACAGTACACACACACACCAGTGTTGATTTCGTCGACTAAAACGATGACGAAAAATGTTCGACTCCCTTCTTTCACTGACAAAAACTAAATAAAACTACGCTATGATGACTAAAACTAAATATATTGATAATTTCGTCAAACAGATAAAAACTAGACAATATTATAGGGATGGACTAGTGGAGAAGGGATCCAGTAGAACTAAAAGAAAAGTCATTTTATGTCTGGTTGCGCACAGATGTTGTGCTCTGTGCTTGAGCTTGTTTTATTCAAAAGACAATGACTAAAATAAATCAAAATTTGCTGTCAAAATCAGTGCGCACACACACACACACACACACACACACACACACACACACACACACACACACACACACACACACACACACACACACACACACACACACACACACACACACACACACACACACACACACACACACACACACAGTCAGAGCAGGTCATCTACTTCAGTCAAGGACATGCTAATTGACACTAATTAGTGTCATTAGCATTAGCCCCCAATTTGAAAAGATATGGCAGGGACCCCCATAAGAGAATATTTTTACGGCTCTAGCAGTGATTCTCAACCCGTTTAATTTCAAGGACCCCCAGTTTGATATATGCATTAGGCTACGGACCCCCATTTAATGGCATTTCTATCTCTGGGACCACAATTTATATTGTAGAATCAATGTAAATTTAACTCGGAGGGTCTCAGAGGACTCAAGAGGTTCCATTTGTACACTCTCTGAGTTACAGACCCATAAGGGTCCATTTGGTTCCATTTGTACACTCTCTGAGTTACAGACCCATAAGGGTCCATTTGGTTCCATTTGTACACTCTCTGAGTTACAGACCCATAAGGGTCCATTTGGTTCCATTTGTACACTCTCTGAGTTACAGACCCATAAGGGTCCATTTGGTTCCATTTGTACACTCTCTGAGTTACAGACCCATAAGGGTCCATTTGGTTTCATTTGTACACTCTCTGAGTTACAGACCCATAAGGGTCCATTTGGTTCCATTTGTACACTCTCTGAGTTACAGACCCATAAGGGTCCATTTGGTTCCATTTGTACACTCTCTGAGTTACAGACCCATAAGGGTCCATTTGGTTCCATTTGTACACTCTCTGAGTTACAGACCCATAAGGGTCCATTTGGTTCCATTTGTACACTCTCTGAGTTACAGACCCATAAGGGTCCATTTGGTTCCATGTCAAGGACCCCCAAATTGACACTAATTAGCCCGCGGACCCTCATTTGATAATATATAAATGGTAAATGGTGCATTTATATAGTGCCTTTATCCAAGGCGCTTTACATAGATTGTGCATTACATTCACCCATTCACACACACATTCATACACCGATTGCGGCGGAAGCCATGCAAGGTACCAACCAGCACATCGGGAGCAATTTGGGGTTCAGTGTCTTGCCCAAGGACACTTCGACATGTAGACAGGAGGAGCCGGGATTCGAACCGCCGACCCATGGGTCATTGGACGACCTGCTCCTCTACCTCTTGAGCCACAGTCGCCCTATATATGCCAGGGACCCCCCATGAGAGAAGATTTTTACGGCTCTAGCAGTGATTCTCAACCCGTTTAATTTCAAGGACCCCCAGTTTGACATGCATTAGTCTACAGACCCCCATTTAATGGCATTTCTATCTCTGGGACCCCCAATGTATGTTGTAAAACCAATGATAATTTAACTCAGTGTACACTACAAACACATTTGTACACTCTCTGAGTTACAGACTCATAAGGGTCCATTTGGTTCCTAACTATCATTTAGCTGGGGACCTCCTGAAACTCCCTCAAGGACCCCTGGGGGTCTCCGGACCCCACTTTGGGAACCACTGATCTACTTTATATGCAGACACAGTGCCTCTAATACCATACTTCACAGCCCAGGCCCAATCAGCCGGCACGCTGACAATGTAATTATGGAAGTGTCCGGCTGGGGAATTATAATTATTTACAGGACTGAGAGCGTGAGAGAGAAAACGGTTCATCTCAAACACGTACGCACCGCTCCCCCCCCCCCCCACAAAAGCCAAATCATCTGGACAGGAGGGCCTGCAGAGCACAGCCTCAATATTATAATTCACAAGTACCAGAGATGATGAAGATGAGGAAGAGAAGAGAGAGAAAGAGAGGGAGAGAGAGAGAGGCCCGGACGACTGGCGTAGCCGGCTGGGCACCTATAGGCTAATATGACAGCATGTCGCGGCTCTCAATCCCGACGACCTTTGGACGACCTTTGCTGCGTGCAATGCACTGTGAGCTTGTAGATCGCCTATATCGTCGGCATATACGACTGCATATGAATTAGGCATACAGTAACTATGCACCTCTCCACTCCGACAGGGGAGAGGAGAAGCTGCATCTCTCTTATCAGTGTGTGGAGCCAAAAATGTATCTTCACGCCTGTGTGTGTGTGTGTGTGTGTGTGTGTGTGTGCGTGCGCGCGTGCGTGTATATGTGCGTAAAATCTAATCACCTCCCACACGGCTTCCTCCAGGTGTGTTACTGTACAGTGAGTGTAATGCGTAGAGGCAGATGGGGGTATTGATCGGAGACAGTGATTGTCACTCTGTGTGCCCGCCTTGAATGGCTAATCTCTTCACACAGGTCATGAGGAAGAAAAGAGGAAGGGGCCCCGTGCGTTTAACCGCGGCCAATCTGCAAATTGTTTTCAACGTGGGGCGCCAAACGCAGGCCGATAACGGAGCACGTGAAATTGTGTCTCCCAGCCGTTGTTGACACAAAAAACTATGATGATGATGAAGAACGATGATAATGAGAAAGACTGTGGGGGATAAAATTAGGTCGTCACGGTGTGCGTATATTTGGTGTGCCACGTTGGTAGTGGAATGGAGGCCTTCACCTACGTACTATCACCCATATGAATGAACCGACCCCTTGGGTGTCTCGGGGTGGTGCGGATGGTTGCGTTGAACATTATGCACAGTGTGTCCTCGTTAAGCGAGACCAAACATCACCTGGCATATCTCTTGACGGTGTCAAGAGGGGTTTGACCGGGTACATCGTGTCCCTTTACGACGACTCCCCCCCCCCCCCCCCACCCACTCACACACGCACAACCACCATCACCTCCTTTTTTAACCCATTTTGACCCGAGATCAGATTCTATAAATGTCTTCTACATCCTGACAGTTTTCTGAAAAAGCTATGTGTCGTTCTTCGATTTTTCAAAAATAGCAGACCTACAAGCTTGTAGCGCGCCACTCGGTTGGCACGCTATGAGCTTGTAGATCTGCTATTTTTCAATAGCTAAAGCATTACATAATGCTAACGCCAGGGCTCCACCGGACACGTTGCGTCTCCGTCGCGTGCGTCAAAAAACGCACCGGTTAAATTTGAATGCACGCGTTAATGTCACGCACCGCGGGCAGTGGAGCCACCCTTAATTGATTAAAAAGGGAACATTCCCTGACGGTGACGGAGACGCGACGCTGACGCGCCCGGTGGAGCCCCGGTGTTACACCAAAAGGGATTCCCGCCCAAAATGGGTTAATATGGGAGCCGGAGATGAAAAATGGTGTGCTTTTGTTTATTTGCCACCGATGCAAATGCGACCGGAGCAGGATTAGCGAGTTCTCCATCTCTCTGCTGATAGCGGTGGGAAGAAAAGGGAAGAGAGAGGATTTTCATGCAGAAAAGATCTCTCCCACCCTTTGCTATGACAATTGCAATGCATCACTTCATAGACAGTTTTTAATCTGTTTCAAACCAACCACACTTTGAACTGCTGCGAAGGCGAGATATACAACTGTGGGCATATGCGTGTGTCTGTATACGTGCCTGTGTGTGCCTTCACCGTGCGTGTGTGTGTGTGTGTGTGCGTGTGTGTGTGTGTGTGTGCACGCGCACGTGTACTTGTATGTGTTTTCCTGCGATTAATCTTTGGAGCTGGTTTAAGCACATTGCTGACACAGCACAGATCTCTCTCTCTCTCTCTCTCTCTCTCTCTCTCTCTCTCTCTCTCTCTCTCTCTCTCTCTCTCTCTCTCTCTCTCTCTCTCTCTCTCTCTCTCTCTCTCTCTCTCTCTCTCTCTCTCTCACTTTGTCTCTCTGTCTTGAATGTCCTTGGATTTACTAAGCTTTGAATAACAATGAGTTTGGATCTTAATTCAGTGTTTTTAGTCCACTCTGTGTCAAACTTTTGCAATATGGTAGATTGAACTTAAAAAGTTCAGCTGCAGTGGCTCTTTTTGGACCATTACTGTGCTGTTCCCACACTAGCCCTTCACTTCTATACACTGCCTTGTATCATTAGGCAGAGATAGAGAGACTATAGGCAATGGAGAAGCACACCATTATGTTATTTCCCCTCTATACACTGCCTTGTATCATTAGGCAGAGGTAGAGAGACTATAGGCAATGGAGACGCACACCATTATGTTATTTCCCCTCTATACACTGCCTTGTATCATTAGGCAGAGGTAGAGAGACTATAGGCAATGGAGACGCACACCATTATGTTATTTCCCCTCTATACACTGCCTTGTATCATTAGGCAGAGGTAGAGAGACTATAGGCAATGGAGACGCACACCATTATGTTATTTCTCACCTCAAATGTTTTCAGATAGATATTATTTTAGTGTACTGTTAACATTTTTAGACCTGAGGACGATTCTTGAAAAAAATTCTTCTAAATCCTAAAAGTTTTCTGAAAAACCTATGTTTCTATGTCAGTGGTACTCAACCTTTTTCATGTCAAGGACCCCCAGGAATTATCTGTATTTGGCCGCAGACCCCCATCTGAAAATATGTTGTTCCAGGGACCCCCTCAGAAGCAAAGATTTGAGTTAAAAACGTCCACTCCACATTTTCACGATTTTTCAAAAATAGCAGACCTATAAGGTCATAGCGCCGCACTCGGTGCGGCGCTATGAGCTTGTAGATCTGCTATTTTTCATCAGCTAAAGCATAACATAATGCTTAAAACACCAAAATGGGTTAAAAGTTTACGGGATTAACAGTTTAACTGCATAACCTGTGTATATCACGCCATTTAATCCATGTTCTCCCCCTGCGTAATACGCTAAACCCGCTATTTGTTTCATGTGTTTAATTCGCCGTTTTGTAATAATTTAAAAGAAATAACGGATTTGTCGCGGACCTGGTGACGAGGCGGACGCGTTATGATGGCGTAACCGGAAATCAACCAACCGCCGGCTTGCAAGGGCTTCTGGGAAACTGAGTCCAATGCAAAGTGAACGAGGGTGTACTGTATAGGGACAATCTTAGCTCGCTTTGCTCTTTGTCTGTGACCCGGATCACGGAAGTGGCCTTTTTTGTCGGCTCAATTGAGTGTTTTAAAGAAGATTTTCATGGATCAAAGGCGCAAATACTTCGGTGTATGCTCCAAAGGTAATTAAACAATCCCGGCAGCCTCGGTATTTGTCACATATTAATATAAAGCCCTCAACGAGAACATTTGTAAAGCACCGTCCGGCCGTCACCTTGGATTAGATTCATAACAGAGTAGTACTTTGATGAATTGAACATGGAAGTGTAATGCTTAATTGGGTCGTCCACTCACAGTTAACAGCCTTTGTATTGAGTTTGTGCTTGAAATGTACTGTAATTCTGCAAACTGTTAATACATATTTCAATCAATCAATCAATCTCAATCAATCTCAATCAATCAATATCCCCGGCCTGTAGTGTCTTCATAATGAGAGAATCAGCTGCATGTTGAGTAACACTGAGCTATGCGGAATCACACAGGTGAATGAAATTATGATAATTCATAGGTGGACCAGTTGGTGTAATCACCCATTATGTTTTTGTTTGAAGTGATTGGGGTTGGACTTTCGGGGACTTTTGATATAAAAACGTTTTGGCATCTGTTGTAAATACATCTCCAATGTGACTACGGATGTGCACTAGTGTGGGGAAAAAACACAAGCTATTTTCACCGAACAAATATGGGGTAGAGGAGGAGGAGAAAAGAGCGAACACAGTACAGAGTTGGACTAGAAAATAGTGGCCATTCACTATTTTCAGAAGCACTGCTGGCTCTAATGAGCATAACAGTGATTCCCCTTCAAATTCTCATTAGGTCATTATGTATATTTAGGTCATTCATGGGCAACTGGCGGCCCGCGGGCCACATGCGGCCCCCACCTTCACTTAATGTGGCCCTCAGCCTCAGATAAATTTCGGAATACTGATATGTTATTGATTTCAGCTGTTACAATTCCAAACATGCAAACATGACCCACTTTAATTACTTTCAGTCTAAATTAGCAGCTTGCTGAGTAGTATTACAAATAATGGTATTGTCTTTTTTATGTCCAATATATTTGTATTTACCGGTAGATAAAATGATACATTTTCAGGATCCCAATTAAAAATAGCAAAACATTATTCTACAAGTTCAAAACACGTCGCATTTTGAACTTGTAGATCGGCTATTTTCGCTACGACATGCATGCAATGTGGCCCTCTGGAGTGAGTGTGGAAATATAATGGCCCTCTCCATCGTCAAAGTTGCCCACCCCTGATTTAGGTTGTAGACGTTTCTTCTTGGCACGGTTTAAACTCACTTTCGTTAAATAGGTTGTAACGAGTGAGAGTGCGTAATATAATACCACTTGGGCTACAGGATTTAGTACCTAAAGTGATACGGAGCCCAAGAAGCTCTTCTTCATCACCTTGTATTCCTATTCAGTGCATTCTATTTTACTGCATGTTATTTCCTGCATGTGTTCGTGAATGACAAAAGCTTGACAACACAAAGCCCTGGCGGTGTCACTAGTTTACAGAACTATGTCCAACAACTACAGCCTCTGTACACAGTCAAACCCACAGTGTTCATTTATCCATTTGTGACGGCGCGCCATTTGGTTACCTTTTTATATACCATATAGAGTTGAACACTCTTCCCCCAAAAGCTACCATTTCTGCTCCAATAGTCTGCTCGCTCTCCTTGGCGTGTTTGTTTGATTCAACACATTCAGACAGCTCGCTGTCGGTCAGATCAAGCCTCCATCTCTCCGTCAACCTGGGCCCTCAAACGGAAAGGAAAGAAGAAACGGTTGACAAACCCCCAAAAAACCCGTCATCAGAACACGCTTTAGTCGTTGTCACTTGCGCGCGAGATACCGCGCAAAACTCCAGAGTCCCCCCCCCCCCCACCCCCACCCCCGTTTAGGATTTTTTGACTGACTACACAATTATCAAAAGGGTGTGGGTGTACGACTGCATATCATAAAGAGGGAGAGAAAAGGGGTAAAAAGAAAAAAGGAAAAAGGAAAAACACGGGCCTGTTTATCTTTCCGTGCGCTTGCCGGAGTCCTGAGGAGAGTGCCTGGCTCCAGGGAGATACCAACGGGACGACACAAAGGCGAGATAAAGCGTTAAGACACTTTCCTTCTTTTTTTTTTGCTCATCAAATTTAATAAGCTTCATCTCAGAGGCGCAGGTATTCAGCGCCGAAGGTAAACACATCCATTCTGTATAAGCTCATGCCCAGATCCCCCAAAAAAACAAACCTCAAACAGGCAGCTGACACGCATTCTTAACCCATACTGAACGGGAACCCCTTTTGGGGTATTAAGCATTATGTTATGCTTTAGCTGTTGAAAAACAGCAGATCTACAAGCTCATAGCGCGGCACCGAGTGCCGCGCTACGAGCTTGTAGGTCTGCTGTTTTTGAAAAATCGTGAAAATGTGGCGCACATCTTTGAATATATATTCTTTCTCAAATCGTTGCTTCTGGTGGGTCCCTGGAACGACATATTTTCAGATGGGGGTCAAATCCAGATATTTTTGGGGGTCCTTGACATGAAAAAGGTTTAGCACCACTGACATAGAAACATAGGTTTTTCAGAAAACTGTGTAGGATTTAGAAGACATTTGTAGAATAATTGTCCTCAGGTCAAAATGGGTTAACATGTCAGCGTGACAATGAGATACATTATGAATAATAGAATAAACAGATATTTGCTCACATGCCTCCCTCTCTCCGTCTTCTCTGACACCGCGGCTGCACGATAAAACCCCAAATCAGAAAACACTTTACTTCCACCAATAAATCACGCATACTCAGCCCTTCCTTCCTTTCTAACTTCCTTAGCGCGCGCGTGTGTGTGTGTGTGTGTGTGTGTGTGTGTGTGTGTGTGTGTGTGTGTGTGTGTGTGTGTGTGTGTGTGTGTGTGTGTGTGTGTGTGTGTGTGTGTGTGCACACGTGTATGGTGGTGGGGGGGTTGCTTACCTGTGCACCCCTAGGTGTCGAGTGACACCCATAGCATTCGAGGCGTCTTCGAACGGGATTTTAATCAGCCGTCATTATTACGGCTGCAAGGAGAAAGAGGACGCTATATGCGGCACAATGCTCACAAAGACGGTCTATAAAGGTGTGTGTCGCGTGGGGATCTTTGTGCTGTAAAACGTGCTTCTCGACAGCGGCTTGTGTGACAGCTGACGGAGAGCGGCTGAAAACACTGATCCACTGTTTGCTTGTAGAGACATCAGGGTGAATGTGTGGAGGTGCCATGGCGCGCGTCGAAAGCGCCTCAAAAGGTCTGAATGCTGCACAACACCTGCACGGCTGCTGTGGCGGATTAGGGTGTCAAGTCGCACAATGCCTTGGGGGGGTGTGGGGGCATCCTCCCCCCCTCATCATAAACTCTTTGATACTCCCCCCCCCCCCCCCCCCCCATTGCCAACCACTCAATTTCATTTATCAGCTCAATGAGGCTTTAGGAGGGTGTGTATGGGGGCGTCTATGCCACATTATTGAAAAGTATTTATGTACCATGCAAAATAAACATTTTTCAGTTAAAGTTTTTTTTTGCGGTAGGGGATTATCCCTGTGACTGTGGTGTGAAGTGTTTGTCTTCTGTGATTTCCGTTGACATCTGCTCGCTCTGCAGCCCCTGATGCATGAGCTCCCCGCGGAGACAAGATGGCATCCGTATGCTCCGCGTGTGGAACGGACACGTGCATGCAGGGGGGAAAACGGGACGCTTCACGCCACGCAAACAGACGGAGCGAAAAAGAACCTGGATCCAGAAGCAGAGGAGGATGCGAGACGATGATGCAGAGGCTGTGCGGCGAGGAGAGGAGAGGAGAGGAGAGGAGAGTGTGGCGTGTTGTCGGGTATATACCGTAGGAGAATCTGGCAATGCGGTAAAGAGAAGAGTGTTGGGGGCCTTTGGCGTCGCCACAAAGAACCATCCCTCTCCATCCAGCGTGGCTGCACACCTCCCTGGCAGCCTATACGCCAGCAGAGGCTTTGTTTACACAGGCCTGTGCACTGCTGGTTATACCTCGGAGGAGATAGGAGAGAGAGAGGAGGAACTACAGTAGATCCCGTGTGTGATAAATACAACTGCACTGTAGGACGATGCCCTGGGCATGGTTGCACGATAAGCTCTGACATCACCACCGGTTTATTATAAATTACACACGTGCACTTTGAACGCCTTTATATCTTTTTTTTTTTTTCGTTTTCTCCCCAAGGTAATGGTTTTGACAATCCCCCCCTCCTCCCATGTGCGGTCTCTACTAGTTGCGATTTGGCCGTGCACTATTCTGCATCGATGCAGCACTGTGACAAAATCAATTATAGGCTGTACCATTTACGTATTTTATTTGATGTAATGTTAAGACATTTTTATATATATATATATATATATATATATTATTTTTATTCGTTAGAATAGATCACTGAAGGGGGCACGGTGGCACCTGCTGTAACTTCTTTGTCGAGCTTGGGCGGCCAATCGCGGTCCTGGATTCTCTGTGCCTCGCACACCACCGCGTCTGCCAAAAGCCAATCGACAAACATGCCTGTCGGAGAGGACCAATAGCACCCAGCTGCAGCCTCGCCAAAAGCCAATCACAACGAGGACGGTTAGAGAAAAACCAGGGGGCCCCCAGTAAGGCAATCCAACGTTGAAGCTTCCACTACCTACTGGTGAAATGTGGAATTGCAGCACTTTCATGGCGGTGGACGGACGTTCATGACGTCACGTGCGTAAGCAAATTTGAGGTCCGGGGCTAGGCTAGGTTAAACTTCCGCTCGGTCGAGCCATTGAGTTAATTATACTTCCGGCAGTCTTCCGGGTGCTTCGAAACGCCACTGAGCAACTTCTATTGAAATGAATAGCGGGGGGGGGCAGGGCTAGCGCTCCGGTTCAGTCTCTATCCTTTCATTACTCTATGGGGCCGCCCTGTCCGCCAGTGGCGTGCACAGATAGACACTAGGGGGTACTAGAGCACCCCCTGCCCTTTTGGCAATGTGCCCTTTTGAAGAAGAAAAAAAAAAAAGGGGGGGGGTTTTCTTACAGTGTACACTCTACAGTATGTGGACCATACTGTTGGTGTTAAAGGACCACTTCACCACTTTTCAACCTATCTTCATATAATAGGTCCTCACTAATAATCATGATAAAATGGCACCATTGTTTTCTACTCCGTCTGTGTCTCATAGGAGGGCTGTGGGCAGTTTAGAAACCGTCCTCCAGTGACATCATCATTAGGCAGATTTTTTTTTAAACAAGATTTCTTTTTACAAAAATGTTTAGATTTTCATTATCGCGAGAACGATAGCTTCCATTTTCGCATTGCAACTTTTCAGTAATAGAAAGCCTGCAGTTTCTATTAGCTTGTATTCTCTATCGATAATGTCACTGGAGGAAGGTTTCTGAACTGCCCACAGCCCTCCTATGAGACAAAGACCGAGTAGAAGAAAATTGCGCCATTTTTTCATGATTATTAGTGAGGACCTATTATATGAAGATAGGTTGAAAAGTGGTGAAGTGGTCCTTTAAGGGCTTGTATTTCAAGTATTTGTATGGGCCTCGACCCGAAAAGTCAGTAGAGTATCTGCGTGCTGGTTGTGGTGGCAGGGCCAGTCTGGGCCAAATTCCGCGAAAATGTCCGGGCCGAATATTTGTCTCAGTCCAGCCCTGTAGTACAGACAGACAAATAAAGACATAAAAAGAAAGTTTGATTCTTACACTGTCAGCTTGTTCTTTTGTCATTATCTGGCATGTCATGCTCTTGGAGTCTAGTGATGATTGTCATGATCGATGTGTCAATAGCCTATATTTTCTTGATTGTTTTCTACGGTTATTCTCTATAGAGAAATGACTTCAGTGAGTCATGGGATGAACGAGTGACGTCAGGACTTCAGGACACTTCCCAGATTACTATACTTTACTAGTTACTTTCCTGTTTTCGCTCTACATTAAAATATCTTCGCAAACAATTAGCCGATCTACAAGCTCGTACAGATTTCCTGCCAAGGTTTTTTCCCCCACAATATGGATCCATGGGGTTTGCAGTGTGGGTAATTTAATGGAACCCAACAACATATGTACGGTAGGCCTCATGCTAAAAGTGTTAAATACAGCTGTTGCTTTCTCCCCTGGTGTCATTCAGTGACTCTGCAGCAGCAGCAGCAAAGCAGTAATGCAGTAATGGTATCGGAGAGGGAGGCCCTAAGCGCCGTGCTTTGAGAAGACCTGCCTGCTGATGATGGATGTCTTGAGAAACAACACTCCAAGCTCTTAGAGCCTCTTGTTGGCTCTGTGGCCCCTCTCTCTCTCTCTCTTCCTCTCTCTCTCCCCCCCCTCTCTCTCTCTCTCTCTCTCTTCCTCTCCCTCTCCCCCCACCCCCCTCTCTCTCTCTCTCTCTCTGAATGCTGGAAGCCAGGCTGGAGTGTCGGGGACATTTGCGTGTATGTAGGGATCTCCCTTCTGTAATGTCAGCAAGGATATTTGAGAATGGGGAGCATACTAGTGTGTGTGTTCTGTCACTGTGCATGTGAGTGTGGGGGTCGCATGTGTGTGTGCAGTGTATATACTTTTAAGTGCGTGCGTGCGTGTGTGCGCGTGCGTGTACTTTGATGAGAGTATGCGACGTAGTGTGTACGTGTGCGCGCGCGTGTGTGTGTGCATGTGTGCGTGCGAGCGCACACGCGTGTGTATGTATCCTGCTTGAATGAACTTGGGAGAGTCTGAGGCTCTTAGGGTGGAATGCGAGGGATGTTATATAAACACATTACCGACAGTACCAACGTACAGCCATACACATCGCTGGCGCCAGCCCACTCTGCATTAGCTGACATTTTATACAAGGAAGAAAAAAAAGAAGAAGACAAAAATGGACCGTCTGACCGACTGCCTTGCGTTTTTCTGGTTCTCACCAGACTCTGTTTGGGTTGAGACCGTTTCTCAAGGCTTGGGAGTTTCGGAAGTTTTCTGCTGAAGCCGTCCCCTATATATACTCCCTGGCGGACCGCTTTTAAGTGCCTGTGGTCTGTGGAGGTCAAATTATTTACTAAATGCTGATATTACTTGATAACTTATTGTTAAGGAGGAGTTGACAAGATCTGTTTTAACATCAAATACTTGGCAAGGGAAATTAGTCAAAGATTCCTCAAAAACCACCATCTGGTTGTAATGGTATAAAACACACAACATCTCCACTGCATCATATTACGTTTACCGAATAAAAAGAGGCATTGGAGTAAACACATAAATGTTCAAAACAAGAATGCTCAAGAATAACATACACACATGTACTGTACACTACCATGGTTGCTTTTTACTAAAGCACAAGCGTGCGTGCGTGCGTGCGTGCGTGCGTGCGTGCGTGCGTGCGTGCGTGCGTGCGTGCGTGCGTGCGTGCGTGCGTGCGTGCGTGCGTGCGTGCGTGCGCGCACACAGCGACTTTGAAAAAAGCAATTAATTCCAGATAGCGTTGGACATGAAAGGCAGAAGGATCCTGTGAACATTAAAAAAAAAGGCACAGAAGCTGGAACGTTCCCCGTTTCTGTGTGTCTTTAAAGCTCTCCACAATCCACACCTCTCTCTATATAGGATTCAGTAATGTCCAGGTTGCTTGTTTTTAACTTCAAAGATTTCTCGCTGAACGGCTTAAGTCCACAAGAGCAAGCCAGAGAGAGACAGACAGAGAGACAGGGAGACAGAGAGAGACAGACAGACAGAGAGAGAGAGAGAGACAGAGAGAGACAGACAGACAGAGAGAGACAGAGACATAGAGACAGACAGAGAGAGACAGAGACATAAAGACAGACAGAGAGAGACAGACAGACAGAGACAGACAGACAGAGACAGACAGACAGAGACAGAGACACAGACAGACAGACAGACAGACAGACAGACAGACAGACAGACAGACAGACAGACAGACAGACAGACAGACAGACAGACAGACAGACAGACAGACCTTTACAACCCCCAGCTCAGCGATCTCTCTTCTGCTCATGTGTAATATAGTTGACCTCGTGTCCTGTTGCTGGACAGAGCTTTGTATACTATCCGGGTAACCATTCAAAAGACGTCACTCACATGAGGGACGTGCTCAGTTTCTGTGCCAGCCTTTTATCACGCGCAATACTGTGCATGACAAACGGCTCCCTGCAGCGACGGGAAAGTAAAGATGTCAACATCATCATCATCATTTTTCGACTGCGGTCGAGATCATGGATTTCACAATGCCACGCTAGACTTTCCGGTCCTTCATTGCCATCCCCAGTTCCTGCTTACTGATGCATGTGTCCCTAGCGATGACATTAGGGCGAACGACAGTTTTAATAATAATAATAATAATAAAATCTGGGATTTATATAGCGCTTTTCTTGACACTCAAAGACGCTTTACATGTGTTGGGGCCAGGGGGGGAACAAGAAAAGGACAACTTTATTAGTTTTCTATACCTCTGGTCTGCTTTGAGGCAGGAATCCAGAGAAGAAGGGAAGATATAACCTCATTGTCAGCTCTGTAGCAGTGACCGGCAAACTGTGTTCTTCTGGATCGGACTAGTGAAGAAACAAATATAAAACACCATATGGTGTGTGTGCGC
The DNA here is from genome assembly GCF_951216825.1 of Electrona antarctica. NCBI lineage: Eukaryota > Metazoa > Chordata > Actinopteri > Myctophiformes > Myctophidae > Electrona > Electrona antarctica. The sequence goes on along the minus strand of NC_136804.1, from coordinate 26,539,082 downwards.
ACGTGCAAGCATCTGTGTTTGTGTGTATGCGTGCGTGCGTGCGTGCGTGCGTGCGTGCCAACAAGCCTGGAGTTGGAAGGCACAGCACAGAGGAGAGCAACATATATACCGGCCCTCCAGAATAGCATGAGGATCAAAAAAACAAAAAAAAGGGGGGAATTTTGTTACAGGTGATCAGGAGAATGAAAAGAGAAAAAAGAAAAGAGGAATGGATCTGCAGAAACGGACCCCAGCTCTCTCTCCCTCTCTCTCTCTCTCTCGCCCACCCTTTCCAGGCTGTCCATTAACCCTCGCGTACAGAGACAAATGTTTCATCACCGGGGGGACGAGTGTGCGGGGATGTTTAACCAGCAGCATGAAGTGCCTCCTCCTCCTCTCCTGCTATACGGGGCCGCCAACAAACCCTGGGCTGGGAGAGCAGCCAGGAAGACCCGCTAAAGAAAAGCCATTCTGAATGTCAGCTGGCTCGGCTCTGGCAGCGCGGCCAACGCCGCCATCTCCCAGGCACACACACGCACGCACGCACGCACGCACGCACGCACGCACGCACGCACGCACGCACGCACACACGCACGCACGCACGCACGGCCACGCAGAAGCACACCTTACAACGCAACAGACTCACACACACACAACATGGTCGAAGGGAAACGGGATGAAAGCAAAAAGCACATGTATTAATGTGTCCCTGCAATGCACGCTTGCATGTGTGCATGCCGCAAGACAAAATTGGCCCGTCATAATTATTACATAATCGCCTAATCGCAATTACTGCATTTGAGATAATCGCAATTCTTTTTGCATAGTCGTCACAAAAGTCGCCATTATCCTCATAATCATTTCCATGTTGAAAAATGTCCATATAGGCCTATGTGTTCATAACAAAAATTTAAAAGCCTAAAAGCCCAATGATAAAAAAAAACCCTGAAACAATTCAATCGTAAATCGCAATTAATTGAAAATGTCATAATCATGACAGCCCTAAAAACATACTCGCAATGTCACTACTACAGAATACAGTGTAAGTGAGCGCACACAGAAAGAGCTGTGCATGTGCAGCGCACACACACACACACACACACACACACACACACACACACACACACACACACACACACACACACACACACACACACACACACACACACACACACACACACACACACACACACACACACACACACACACACACACACACACACGGCAGTCCCCTGGCACCGCGCGTCTCTTCCACGGCGCAGGCCTGTGATACTGAGGCTGAAGGAATTTGCTGTGGATTACTTCTGGACCGAGGCGGGCTGGCGTTTTGGCAGGGAGCGGCCAGGACCACTTTGAGGATTTAACCAGCAGCAGCAGCAGCAGCCGCCGCAGCCTCCCCAAAGCCCCAGGGGACGGCCAGACACTCCCCTTATATGTGCCCGGGGCGGGGGAGAGAGGCAGCAACACCGGCAACGCACTGGTACCGGCCCTGGACGTATACATAATCACAGGCATATGTCAAAAGCCTGATCCAAGAGACGCAGGCGTGCACGTGCGGTTGAAAAATACAAAACAGGGAATATATAATCAACATCGGGAGTCTCGGGAACCCATACAATGTATTGGGTCATTTACATTTATGCACTTGCAATCGTATCTTGTATGTGATACCTAGAATGAAATGTTGCGACGGTTGCTATGCTCTGACCTCTGGGGGGAGAGAGAGAGAGGAGAGGGAGAGAGAAGGACAGAGAGAAAGAGAGAGAGAGAGAGAGAGGGAGAGAGAAGGACAGAGAGAGAGAGAGAGAGAGAAGGAGAGGGAGAGAGAAGGACAGAGAGAGAGAGAGAGAGAGAGAGAGAGAGAAGGAGAGGGAGAGAGAAGGACAGAGAGACAGAGGACAGCAACTCTCCCTTCATTCACCTCCTCTCCTCCTTCAGTAGCTGTCAGAGCTTGAGGTGTCCCGTTACCCATGACTATACGTGTGTATTCCAGGAGTGAGTGAGAAAGAGAGAGAGAGGGGTTCCTAGGACACGGCCCTATATATATATGCGAAGCGTGCTAATTATTCAGAGAACGTAAACACCTGCCTCTCCTTGATGAGACTCCCTGGTCATCTTAGGAAGCCAATGACGTATACCGTGTCTGTGAGGTGCATGTGTGTGTGTGCGTGCACGTGTCTTTTCCATTTCCATTCACCCCGTGAACTTTGAAGGAAACTCACTCCAGCGTATTCTTGGATTAAGCACGGATAAATCACTCTGGCTCCTAGTTTTTTTTTGTTCCAATACGCTGCCTCCAAACATGGAGTCATACGCGGGAATTAAAAAGGAATCAATCACTGCACCAAACACTGAGGAGGACAAAGTTAAGAAAAGGTCAAACGACACATAAGAAGCAGCGAAAGAGAAGCATCAGGGTCAAAGAGAAGAGAGACAGGATAAGGCCAAAGTACAGAGAAAAACAAACAAACATCAGCACTACTTTTTACCCCTGACAACGTATGACAATGTTATGCAACAAAAATAGCAGATCTACAAGGACACAACCGTGATGCGTTGTGAGCTTGTGGATCAGATTTTCTACTTTCTTTCCTTCTTGAACATTTTAGAAATGTTGTGATTTTTCCCCTTCTTCTCCTATAATGGCATGCCCAAATTAGGGACGCCAGGGTTAATGTGGTTTAAAAATAAGGAATAAATAATAAGACGGTTCAAAGTAAATTAAAATGAAGCGAGGAGAGAAGCTATAGGCCCGGCCACTACGCAGCGGTAGAGAGATGCAGAGTGGCTTAGGAGGAGAAGCAGGAGAGAAGTCGAGTCAGGTTTCAGTAGGGGGCAATGCTAAGCTACACAGAGACACAGAGAGAGAGAGAGAGAGAGAGAGAGAGAGAGAGAGGGCCGTCTTCCAAGACGTACTACACTCAGCACTACACTGCACGCACGCACGCACGCACGCACGCACGCACGCACGCACGCACGCACGCACGCACGCGCACACGAACACACACCATCTTTTAACATCACAAAACATACAATACAACTGCATTTGCCTCTCATTTTGACACTTTACCGTATAGTTTCACATTGCAGCATGACTATGTTTTTCTATGATCACTGAAACCGAGATTATATTTTATTATCAGGATCGGTTTTGAGGGGAAAAATTTATAGCATCTTTGTCATTATCCTAGTAGTATATTATATCCCGCAACCTAACCCGGTGTTTAATTCCTTTTTTTTTTTTTGCTCCCCAAAGTTAAATTAATTAGTTTATGCCGTTCGTTTACAATCTCTGAGTGAACGGAGCCGAGGCATAGCGGCACACGGAAGAACAATGGCGTCAGAATAAAGATGAGGCCTTAACCCATTTAGGCCTGACCTCGTTTCTTTTTTGGCTTTCGCCTTTATTTTATATTTTTTATGGAGGGACAGACAGGAAATGGGGAGAGAGATGGGGGGAAGACATGCAGGAAAGGCTCGGAATCGGGAGTCGAACAAAATAAAATCCATCCATCCATCCATCCAGCCAAGGTGCCTGGACCACTGAGCCATGGCCCAGGCCTGACCTCGAAATTAAAAAAAAATCTTCTAAATCCTCCAGTTTTCTGAAATAAATATTTTCACGATTTTTCAAAAATAGCAGACCTACAAGCTCGTAGCGCGCCACTCGGTGGCGCGCTATGAGCTTGTAGATCTGCTATTTTTCAATAGCTAAATTATAACATAATGTTTAAATGGTTTTTTTTGTGGCTTTCGCCTTTATTTTATATATTTCATGGAGGGACAGACAGTAGGCTGACAGGAAATGGGGAGAGAGATGGGGGGGAAGACATGCAGTAAAGGCCGTCGGGATCGGGAGTCGAACCCACGGCACACTGCCAGACTGGATTACCAGCCAAGGTGCCTGGACCACTGAGCCATGGCCCAGGCCTATAACATAATGTTTAAAACACCAAAAGGGGTTCCCGCCCAAAATGCGTTAAAACACAGCCGAGTGCAATAATGCTGAGTGTGCATCCTGCTTTCTCCCCCCCCCCCTTCCTTCCACACTGCATCCACAGTCATCAGCAGCTTTTAATCTAGCAGGAATTAGCATATTCAAATGGTTTTCGCTAATGACTTTGATGCGGCGGGAAAGAAAAAACGGGTGGGGGGGGAAAAAAAGCTAATTTCATACGCCAGGGTCGCCCCTAACTTTGAACTGACGGAGACAAAAATGAGGCACGCTGGGGCAAAGGAGATAGTTAGATAAAAACGTGCGTATAGGGCATGCATGGCGGTAAATTGTTTTAACCCATTTCGACCTGAAGACGATTCTACAAATGTGAACGGGTCTGGCAAATAGGCCCTCATCTCGACCAGAGTAATTTTTCAGTTTTTTACAGATTATTAAAGTACAGAATGTAAGCTTTCATATGATGTATCATTCAATGAAATTGGAAAATCACAAAAAAAAAAAAAAAAGTTTATTTTAGATTTTCTGCCTTTTCATTATAGGCGAGATGAGGACCATTTTGCTAGACCTGGTCACAAATGTCTTCTAAATGTCTTCTGACAGTTTTCTATGTCAGTGGTGCTCAACCTTTTTCATGTCAAGGACACCCAGAATTATCTGAACTCGGCCGCAGACCCCCCATCTGAAAATATGTAGTTTCAGGAACCCCCCAGAAGCAAAGGTATGAGTTAAAACGTTCATTGTGAAAGAATATATCCAAAGATCTGCGCCACATTTTCACGATTTTACAAAAAATAGCAGACCTACAAGCTCATAGCGCGGCACCGAGTGCCGCGCTATGAGCTTGTAGATCTGCTATTTTTCAATAGCTAAAGTATTAAAGTATAACATAATCCTTAGGACACCAAAAGGGGTTCCCGCTCAGAATGGCTTAATAATGTCTGAACGCTCTTCTTGCGGCGTGCAGGAGTCACTTTGAGGGAGCAGAGAGGCCACGGTCATACCGTATGATGCTAAAACGCTGATGCGGGAAGGGCAATTAAGCTTCAAATGGTCAGGCCGGCCACCGCGCGATAGACAGGACATGCATCCATTTATGTAAGGTATATACAGGCTACTGTAGCAGTGCGTAGACGTGTGCGCGGCGCGCACACACCCACCCACACACATGCGCGCACACACACACCCACACACGCGTAAGCCGAGCGCCTTTTGAAATGTTATTCTCGAGTAGAGAAACAATTAAGAGCAGTGGTGCTTTGATGTTCAGTGGTGCCCCGCAGGTCATGAGGGGAGAGTATTTCTTTATCTTAATTGAAAAAATTAAATCATTAACCTGATGCGTCCGTTTCCAAATGACAAGTTCGCCACTTTCACAAAAGCAGCTTTGGCAGCTGCCTATAGTTAACTAGTGGAGAGAACGAGAGATATGGAGGCTACGGGAGGAGAGAAATTAGTATAGAGTGTAAGTTAGAGACATAAGTTAAGAACAAATCAGAAAGGAACAAAAAATATATATGTTTTTATTAATCCATTTTGACCCGAGGACGATTCTACAAATGCCTTCTAAATCCTGACAGTTTTCTGAAAAACCTTTTTCTAAGTCAGTGGTTCTCAAACTATTTAATGTCAAGGACCCCTAGAATTATATGTGTTTGGCCGCCGACCCCCATCTGAAAATATGTTGTTCCAGGGACCCCCCAGAAGCAAAGATTTGAGCTAAAAACGAACGCTCTGAAAGAATATATTCAAACATTTGGATCACATTTTCACGTTTTTTTCAAAAATAGCAGACCTACAAGCTCGTAGCGCGGCACTCGGTGCCGCGCTACGAGCTTGTAGATCTGCTATTTTCCAATAGCTAAAGCATAACATAATGCTTAAAACACCAAAAAGGAGTTCCCGCCAAAAATGGGTTAAGGGACAAAAATTTCAATAAAACAAGAAAAAAAAAGATTTTTTTTTTTTTAGTGGGTGTAATTTGATTACTAATGCTAAACGGAGACTGGGAGGGGGTTGAGATAGGACTGGGAGAACAAATTAGGCGGCACAGGGCTCTGTACAGTGGGGTATCAAAGGCGCCCAGCGCCGCCTCTCCAGCACACGCCTCCACAAACTCAAATTGAAATTCCGGTATCTTGTCACACAAGCTTCAGAAGTGTCTTGCTTTTATTAGGCCCTTTTCCCTCTTTTAAATCACTCAATTGTTCTCCCCCCCCCCCCATTATGGACACATGACAAAAGTATAGCTTCCTTCACAGACTCGGGGGCTGACGTCATTACACAGTCATTACTTTTCAACAAAACATTAAACCTGCGGAGAGGAAGTGATACTCATTTTTGTTTTTGAGGGGCGCCGGCCCCTCCTATACACAGGTTTAATAATAATGTTTGTCTTTTAGTTGTTTTGTAAACGCCATTGACAATGAAGGGAAAGTTCACGCCATAATGTGTCATTTACGTCATATTGTCTCTTTGTTGTTAATGGCGTTTAATGTTTGTGTTTGTGCACCGTTTGTTTTACATCTTCCATTACATCACCTAATCGACATGAGATGGACTTTAATATGTTATAGCGCCCCGAGAAAATGGTGAATGCATAGGCGTATGCGTTGTACGTGCGTCGTGTAAACCGGTGGCTGTGCGCACACACAGGTGGTCCCCCTCCCCTCTTTTCCTCCTTTCTTCTCTCTCTCTTAATTTATCTACTTTTTTTTTTATTTCTGTATTTTTTTCTTCCCCCTCTCTTTTCTCTAGCATTGTATCTGCATTGGGGAAGAGTGGGTGGGTACAGTGGGTGGATGGGAGGGAAATGAGGGGTGTCTATATCTATGTATCACAAATGTATATGTACTGTACATGTATATGAACAAGGACCCCACAAAAAAATGTAAAAAACCCAATAAAAAGATATTAAAAAGACATGAGTTACACGTAAAACATACCTGATTGTATTAAGTCTGATTCGTTCTATTGTCGGGGGAAAAAATACTATAATGTGCCCTTATTGGCTGTTGATGATATCTTGGGTTAGTAAAAGGTACTGTGATTGGTGCAATGCGATCGAGTGATGGGAATGTATGTCAGGGTAATAACAGTGGTCTCTTATTGGCTGTTGATGGTGACGTAACTAAGGTAAATCCACGGTTAGTACTATATATACATTGGAAAATCATAAATTAATAAATATTGACAGAGGCATTAATAGAGTAATATAGGGGGTCATTGGTTATTAAATCACTACAGAAGATGAGTTTAGACTTTAATATATTAACGCCCCTCACTTCACATTTTTCTATTGCTGTTAACCCATTTTGGGCGGGAACCCCTTTTGGTGTTTTAAGCGTTATGTCATGCTTTAGCTGTTGAAAAATAGCAGATCTACAAGCTTGTAGGTCTGCTATTTTAGAAAAATCGGCACAAATCTTTGCATATATATTCTTTCAGAGCGAACATTTTTAACTCAAATCTTTGCTTCTGAGGGGTTCCTGGAACAACATATTTTCAGATGGGGGTCAGCGGCCAAATACATATAATTTCCGGCGTCCTTGACATGAAATATTGAGCACCACTGATAAAGAAACACAGGTATTTCAGCATTTAGAAGACATTTTTTTAATTTCGACGTCAGGTCAAAATGGGTTAAGGTATACAGTACAATCCTGCGTGAATATGTTGTTCCAATAGATCGTTTTTAAAGACCGTTGGACAAAGCTCAGATTACCAACGATGTAGGTTTACAGCTGACGCTGTGGCTCCCCACTATCAGTGACTAGATGTGGATGGGGGGGGTCAGGTTGTCATAACACATCTACGTCTCGCAGGATGATCGTGGGAGACGGCCATGTTGTTTTGATCACCTGTAGTATTAGCACTAATGTAAATAAAGGCTTACACTGGAGTCATGTCACTCTGCCTGTCTGAGGGCCATGCAGGGAGGTGGTGGTGGTGGTGGTGGTGGTGGGGGACCAAGGTGTGATCACACAAGCAGGGGGGTGAAAATATGTATACATCATTCTTTATCTCTTTTCTTTTTCCCCTCTGACCTGAAACAGTCAAACCGCTGTGCATGAAGTCACAGAGAATGAGGTGATGGTGGCGCACACACACACAGACACACACACACACACACACACACACACACACACACAGAGAGAGAATCTTCACGGTAGTTATTAAGAAGTGTGGGGGTGCGAGGTTCGTTGACTTTAACCCTGCACCTGCCTTCGCCCCCGTTCCGTGCGCTGCTCGTCGTCTGACTGTTTTGCACACACAGTGTTGCAACGGCTGCAGTCACCTTAAAAGACCAGTAGTCAACTTTCAACTTTCACCCCCCCCCCCCCCCCCCCCCCAGCCCACATAAGCATCTGCAACCATCTGTCGTAGCAGCCTCCACGGGTTAACTTCGTATGAATATTTTCCAAACTGATATGGCATTGACATATTCATCAACGGCAAGGAAGAAAAGTGATTTTTTTTAGTATGGTGGGCCGGTGACAAAAAAAAAAAAAGAACATCTTGTTGTCATAATCGAGAGAGATGTTGTAAACATCAATATCGAGGAGTGAAAAGAGTGCCGTCTTGCAAAAGAAAAAAAAATGATATATAATGCAGTGATATAGCACGTTATGTAGACTTAGATAGTATTTTAAACAGACTTATAGCATGTTACGTAGACAGCACTAGAATTGCATTTGTATGTAGTCATATCACTTTATAGTACACTGTATAATATATAATATAGTATAGTATGTATAGTTTACATAGATACTCCACTGTTACGTTCTTAGCTTACGCATGTTTCATGATAACTACTTTTATATATGTGATGTATGCCATGCTTTTTGTTATTGCTTAATGTAAATCGCTCTGGATTAAGAGCGTCTGCTAAATGCCTAAATTGTAAATTGTATATAGTGTGCATTGTGGTATTTCCCTTTCCCCTGCACACGCAAGAATATTAGCCACTAAAGAAGCATTGTGTGTCAGAATGAACATACTTTGACTTCATCTGCATGGTGTAATGACGTCCTCTGATCCCACATCCCTATATCTGCACTGGGACTCCCATGCAGCAGACCCCTCCCACATCGGGACGGGAGAGAGCAATATAATGACTTTATATTGGGTGAACGGTTCACACAATGTGGTCAGATTATGCTTATTCGGCCCCCACATACATAAACGTGTCATCTCTTGGGCAACAAAAAAAAAGCTCTCGATTGTGCTTTGAACGAGCGAACAGGATCCTTATGGCCACAATCATCTCTGTCCCCGAGTCTTTAAGAAGTTGAAGGATTTTTTCATGTGACACTTTTCACTGCCTTTCTTTCTTATTCCCCCCCCCCCCCCCCCCCCAACCTTGAAAAGAGAGGGAGTCGGTTATGATTCTCCGCACGCCACACACACACATTCCGTTCCCTCTCTCTCCCATTTGGGTTTAACTTGGACTATTTCAACCCACACTGAAAAAAAAAAAGCTAAATGTGT
>NC_136804.1:26424514-26529458 GCF_951216825.1 Electrona antarctica | reverse complement strand
TCTCCCTCTCTCTTTAACCTATTCTGACCTGAGATCAGATTCTAAAAATGTCTTCTACATCCTGACAGTTTTCTGAAAAAGCTATGTTTCTATGTCAGTCGTTCTTTGATTTTTCAAAAATAGCAGACCTACAAGCTCGTAGCGCGCCACTCGGTGGCGCGCTATGAGCTTGTAGATCTGCTATTTTCTAATAGCTAAAGCATAACGTAATGCTAACACCAAAAGGCGTTCCCGCCCAGAATGGGTTAAAAAAATGATTGACTGTTGAATATGAATAAATGAAATAGAATGAAGCTGGAATATAGAGTGCGAGTGAGCAAGGGGAGAGAGAGAGAGAGGAAAAAGAGAAGGGGGGAGGGGGCGGGGGTTAGGAGGAGGAGGGGGGGGGGGGGGTGTGCTCTCCTGGACTTTTTTTTTTCTCCGGGAGGTGAAAAATGAAATCATAAAGCCAACGTTTTTCTTCATGCCTTCCCGTCTTGACATTTGGAGAATGGTATTAGTGTTGAGTATTCACAGTATACACAAGGACCACGGGCGGGAGGGAGAGAGGGAGAGGGAGGCAGAGGGAGAGGGAGAGGGAGAGAGAGAGAGAGAGAGAGAGGAGAGAGAGGAAGATGGAGGGAGAAAGGGAGAGAGAGGAAGGGAGAGAGGGAGGGAGAAAGAGAGAGAGGGAGGGAGAAAGAGAAAGGGAGAGAGAGGGAGAAAGAGATAGAAAGAGAGAGAGAGAGAGGGGGGGGGGGGGAACAATCACGCAAAAACATCGCCAGAAACACTTACAAGCCGCCCACCACCCCCCACCCCCGCTCTCCGGCCCCTCACACAAATCTACATCGGCATTAAAGACCTATTTATAGTGCGGGTTCAGCTTAATAGGATAATAAGCTCTATTTGTAAAGATATTGGATAATCCGAAATAGTTTGTATGGGCATAAAGATTTAAAACATTATTTTTAATTTTTTCATTAGATAATACGGTATTTCAGGGGTGGGGGTGGGGGGGGTCAGCACTGGCGGGGGGGGGCTGCGCTTTTCGCTTTCGCGGTATAAGGACGAAAACAATAATTAAACATTTTTCGGGAGGAGGTGAAGGAGGAAATCTGTGAAATGATGGGTTATCGAGTGGGTTATATTATATAGTTTATCACTATACATTGTGGCTGCTGGTGTGGGAAATATACGAAACAAATAGCCTACAATGTTGAATTGATTAGAATACTTCTGTATATTGCGAGAAAGAGTATTCTTTATGGCAGTGGTTAATTCCCAAAGTGGGGTACGGGGACCCCTAGGGGTCCTTGAGGGAGGGGGTCCCCAGCTAAATGATAGTTTGGAACCAAATGGACCCTTATGGGTCTGTAACTCTGAGAGTGTACCAATGGAACCAAATGGACCCGTTAGGGTCCATTTGAGTGACGTCAGGACTTCGGTGCTCTATAGCTAAAGGATAACATAATGCTTAAAACACCAAAAGGGGTTCCAGTGCAGAATGTGTTAAATGTAACAACAATTAGGTTCTGTCTGAGCAGAAGTGATTCCGATATGTATTATGGTTGAACCTACGTAAAAAATAATAATAATAATAATAAAAACGAAAACAATGTGCTGGAAGGAGTTTAGTCTGAAACATTATTTTCTCTCCTACTTTTTACACAAAGTAAGATCTTTACACAGTGCAATACTTGAGTGTTAATTTGTATAGGCTACTGTACATTTCAACGGAGAAAATTAACAAATCTCAGAATCTTACATTTGTAAGATTAAAGGAGCATTCAGTGATTTGGGTGATTTGGAAAAAACCTGGTCCGCCCCGGTAACAAGATGTGCACATGCACACGCTCTACAGTGGGGGAAGTACAACAGGCCAACAGCACGTGCACCAAGACACGCCCCACTCGATCATGATTGGAGGAAGGCCCCTCTCATCCTGATTGGATGAAGGCTTTGCCACCCAAAGCCCAAACCGAAACTAGGGTTTTTTGACCCCAGGGGCTCACTGGGGACAGGGAGGAACTCCTTATATGGTCAGCACCCTTTATAGTAGGGAGGATTATCCAAAAAATAAGAAAAAATAAGTGATATTTTAATGAAGTGAAATCACTTTATATACCTTTAACAGTCAGTGTTTCCAGGTGTAGCTGTGAAATCAACATCAATCATCTTTCACCTGCGTTTCCTTCCTATGTTGGAATTGCACAACTTTTTGTGAGGAAACAAAACCATGAAAAGAACCATGTGTATACCATGAAATGTGTTCTGATATCGCTATAAGCTCAGACTATTATCCACAACGCATGTGTGTTATTCTGTCACACTCTGATGATGAAGTGTTTTAGCGAGCGCGCTTTATTATTATTATTATATCATATTACGCATGGTGGTTCGTATTACCGAAACATCCCCCTCATCCGCCTCAGCCCCTAACACTGTATAAAAGAGACAGAGGGAGGGAAGGAGAGAGAGTGTGTGTGTGTGTGTGTGTGTGTGTGTGTGTGTGTGTGTACGTGCGCTGGGGGGTTAGGAGGAAGGAAGAGGACCAATGGAAGGCATCCAACAGGATCAGTGGGTAGGGCATGCTGCCAATGCCTGGCACACCACACACACACACACACACACACACACCCACACACACACTCTCTATGGGCCCTGCCTCCCTCCCGCCCGCCCGCCCGCCCTCCAGGAATCCCTCATATGCGCTGTAGAGACATGGACCACGTCCCACACAGCTCAGGCCTTCAACCCCCTTCACCATGAACCCCACAGCCAATAAAGTATTGGTCCTATACACAATACCAGAAGCTTTCCCTTAGCAGGTAACCACCAGCTCTCTGTGTGCGCGTGCGTGCGTGCGTGCGTGCGTATTTTTCTGTGCAGTGTGCACGCACACTTGCTTGGAGGAGAACATTCTGCCCCGGTGCCAATGTGACCTTAACACTGGGACAAGATGCTCTAATCCCCAGTCAGATGCGGAGGGAAAACGCTTTGCATTTCTCACGGCTAACGCGCGCCTTTCCAATAGCAAGTCATGCTAAAAATAGACCATGTTGGTACTTCATCTGGGCAAAGCATCTCGGGCAATCTCCATTTCTTCCTCGTGTATTAAAAAGGAAATGTGGTAAAGCGGTAAATGCTAGAAGGTCGTGGTTATATCCTCTCCCCCCCCCCCCACCTCTCCACACACATACACACACGCCGCTAAACAAAACAAACACACACACTGACAGGCAGCTGCAGAATTGTTGTCTTATACACGTGGCAACGTGCATAAGCTTGTGAATTCATATATGGCCATAAGCTTATTTGTGGGGGTGAATAAGAGGGATGCAGTTAAGCCATTATCAAAATACTAGCGCAGAAATGCCACTATAGATAAACCACACACACACACACACACAGTCACACAGTCACACAGTCACACACACACACACACACACACACACACACACACACACACACACACACACACACACACACACACACACACACACACACACACACACACACACACACACACACACACACACACACACACACACACACACACACACACACACGACTCTGGAGGAAATAAATCTGTCTGTTTTCCTTATTATCGTGAATCTCGAGGACAGGTCCATTTTGCTCCCATGTTTACAAACAATATCAAACCATGCATGTCCAGGTAAAAAAAGTAGGGGTGCACCCATTTCAATATTCTTGCCCGATCAGCGATTCTGTTGTGTGTTGTTGTTGTTTTAAGTCTGACTTGCCGATACAGTTCTTCATTTTCTTATCTTACATATTTATGTAACCAATTTTTCCACCCGGTGCCAATTGCCTAATTAAGCTTGTAATCCTGGGCCCTACTCTCCCTCGCCTGCCAACCTGGGGAGAGCCCCAAACACGTCATTCCAACCAGTTCCGTTCCCCTCCATCAGGCACCCTGGCTGACCAGGGGGATGCAGTATAGAGACCAGGATTCTGTGTTCTCTCGAATCTGTCCAACAGCATGAGAAAGACTATATAGCTGAGTATCGATCGCCGCCGATCAGCTGAAAACGGGTCGATAATGATCGGCGTCCCATTGCTCAGTGCATCCTTATTCAATATTGACACCGAGTTATCACAGATTTTAGTCGACTAAACGACGCGTTGTGAGCTTGTAGATCTGTATTTTCAGCATGCAACCAAGTGTAAAATGACAACCAGGTCTCAGTCGACCAATTTGAGGCTATAAATAGTAATTCCAGTGAATAAGACACAAACAACCATCTGGGCGAGAGGAGAGTAGGCACCATGGTTCCATTCCAGAGGAGAGTAGGCACCATGGTTCCATTCCAGAGGAGAGCAGGCACCATGGTTCCATTCCAGAGGAGAGCAGGCCCCATGGTTCCATTCCAGAGGAGAGCAGGCCCCATGGTTCCATTCCAGAGGAGAGCAGGCCCCATGGTTCCATTCCAGAGGAGAGCAGGCCCCATGGTTCCATTCCAGAGGAGAGCAGGCACCATGGTTCCATTCCAGAGGAGAGTAGGCACCATGGTTCCATTCCAGAGGAGAGCAGGCACCATGGTTCCATTCCAGAGGAGAGCAGGCACCATGGTTCCATTCCAGAGGAGAGCAGGCACCATGGTTCCATTCCAGAGGAGAGCAGGCACCATGGTTCCATTCCAGAGGAGAGCAGGCACCATGGTTCCATTCCAGAGGAGAGCAGGCACCATGGTTCCATTCCAGAGGAGAGCAGGCCCCATGGTTCCATTCCAGAGGAGAGCAGGCACCATGGTTCCATTCCAGAGGAGAGCAGGCACCATGGTTCCATTCCAGAGGAGAGCAGGCACCATGGTTCCATTCCAGAGGAGAGTAGGCACCATGGTTCCATTCCAGAGGAGAGCAGGCACCATGGTTCCATTCCAGAGGAGAGCAGGCACCATGGTTCCATTCCAGAGGAGAGCAGGCACCATGGTTCCATTCCAGAGGGGAGCAGGCACCATGGTTCCATTCCAGAGGACAGCAGGCCCCATGGTTCCATTCCAGAGGAGAGCAGGCACCATGGTTCCATTCCAGAGGAGAGCAGGCACCATGGTTCCATTCCAGAGGAGAGCAGGCACCATGGTTCCATTCCAGAGGAGAGCAGGCACCATGGTTCCATTCCAGAGGAGAGCAGGCCCCATGGTTCCATTCCAGAGGAGAGCAGGCACCATGGTTCCATTCCAGAGGAGAGCAGGCACCATGGTTCCATTCCAGAGGAGAGCAGGCACCATGGTTCCATTCCAGAGGAGAGCAGGCACCATGGTTCCATTCCAGAGGAGAGCAGGCCCCATGGTTCCATTCCAGAGGAGAGCAGGCACCATGGTTCCATTCCAGAGGAGAGCAGGCACCATGGTTCCATTCCAGAGGAGAGCAGGCACCATGGTTCCATTCCAGAGGAGAGCAGGCACCATGGTTCCATTCCAGGGGAGAGCAGGCACCATGGTTCCATTCCAGAGGAGAGCAGGCACCATGGTTCCATTCCAGAGGAGAGCAGGCACCATGGTTCCATTCCAAATTGGATGTTTAATACTTGACATTTCATTCAAAATGTTGTGAAAAGTTGTGTCACAGCAGGTCATATGCAATTGTACCCGAAAATGCATGTGCATAATCTAAGTGATGTCCCTTATTTGCACAAGTATACAAGAGGCACTTTCCTTCATTATCATGATTATCTTTTGAAACTGAAATGTGTGAACACTTAAATAAATGTGTGGAAAATAATGTGCTTTTACACCTGAAAGTTGTGAAGTTTTTGATGTCCTAACACCTAACTGCGCCTTGTCCTTGACACCATGAAGTCAAGAGTGCTTGTGCATGCATGCATGCGTGCGTGCGTGCGTGCGTGCGTGCGTGCGTGCGTGCTCGTTCAGACTCCTGTGTCCCATTAGACAGACCCAGAACGGTGGTTCCTGACGTAGTGGTAGTCGTCAGGGCCATGACTTTCTCATCTGTCAGGGTTAAGTAAAAGGATTCTTCTGGGACGCACAAGTACGCGCCTCCTCCTCCTCCTCCTATATAGCGGCCCCTGGACCCGACCGGCACCCCCTCCACCCCCACCCCACGCCGCCCCACCCCCCCACTGTGGCCGCCGCACTCCTCTCCCCCCTGATAAGATGCTATCGGTCGCCCTCTAAGCACTTGAGAGGCACTTTAGGAGATCACTGGAGCCATTACCATGAAAAGTAAAAGATACTGCCTATATTGATGTTAGATTAATACTGACCAACATGTTATTGATTTTGCACCCCGCACCCCCCCCCCCCCCCCCCCCCCTTTTCACCCTCTCTCTCCCACCCCCCCTCCCGTTTTCCTTCTGTTGTGGTCTCAAACCCCTGGCGGTGATATTATTTTGTGGCCTGGCTTGAGAAGGATGCCCCCAAACCACCACCACCCCCCGGATGAGAAAAGAAACGGCCGGTGTGTGAGCCACTATCTATGGTTTCACACAGGGGCCATCCTTTAAAAGGGGAGAGAGCAAAAGGCTCACCGTTATCTGACGATGTTATTCAATTGTTACAGGACAATCTGGGCCATTAGCCGGCTGTGTTAAATAATGCATCCGCTTTTAAAGGGGACGCTTATCTCGCTACACACGTGCATGTGCACGTGCGTGCGTGTGTGTGTGTGTTTTAACGTTATTAGTATAGGGGGGCGTAATGAAAGCCCTGCCTGATGGAGAGATGGGCACTGATATAACTCCAAGGTCTTCCTGTGAAAAGACGAAAAGAAAGACACACACACACACACACACACACACACACACACACACACACACACACACACACACACACACACACACACACACACACACACACACACACACACACACACACACACACACACACACACACACACACACACACACACACACACACACACTTTTTATGAAGACCTTATCCCGGGGTTTGTTTGTTGTTGTATATCCCCCCCCCCCCAATAAAAAAAATAAAAAAACAAGAAAAGGAAAGGAAACGCTCCGGGAGATTAAGAAACAGAAAAAGTATTCAAATGTACTGGTCCAAAGCGCAGACAATCGATCACGACACGCGTGCGGCCACTCGGAGGGAATGTGAGCGCACACAGGACCACTTCGCTCCGTTGCTATGAGACACCAGGGAAGGGAAGGGAAGGGAAGGGTGTGTGGGAAAAAAGAGAAGGAATGAGACAGATGGGGGCGATATAGGGCGACACAGAAACGGGAAGAGACTGAAGCCGGACGTGAGACGAAGGAGGACCGGCGGGGGCTGAACTGATGGGTGGAAAATGAGGAAAAGGAAGAGCGAGAAGAGCAGGTAAGGAGTGATGGGGTTAGAGAGGGAGAGACAGACAGACACTACTAGACAGACGGATGGAGGGAGGAAGGGATGGGGAAGGGAGGGCGATAACCGCAAATGTCTTCAGTCACAGATTTACACAGGCCATTGCACTCCCATTCTCCCCGGCTCTTATCAGGGGAATTATTGAGCGGTGTGGCATACCATTAAAAATTCCGCTTAGATTTCACAAAATCAAATCGTGCAAGGTAATGAACACGGCCCGTTCAAATGGGACTCCTCGCTGATACCCATTCTCAGCGGGCAGAAAATACATCTCAGTCATAATTCCCTATCTTTATTGTATTTTTACACAGACTTAACTATGCTGCCAAAGCAGGGGAAAGCTTAATAATCACCGTTGCCCTTGATGTTAAAGGGATGATTTTGTGGCTATTCTCTCTCTCTCTCTCTCTCTCTCCCCCTCTCCCTCCCCCATGTCTCTCTCCCTCCCCCCGTGTGTCTCTCTCTCTCTCGCCTTGTTCTCAGTCTCTCCATCTGTCTCTCTCAATATATCTCCATCTCTCTCGTTCTCTTCATCCCTCTCTGTGTCTGAAATCACCCTCTGTCTGTCTCACTGTTAACAAAAGGTCAAAAGGTTCACACCTCAGGTTATTGTCCCAGAATCCATCTCTCCCAGACCCATGTTCACTGGTGAGTGGGAGCCACTGAGCCAAACACAAACACATTACGAGGATGTCAGCACTGCTGTTTGGGTTGGCTCACAATACACACATGCACTCACATGGATACACAAACACACAAATATACAAACACATACAAACGCGCACGCACGCACTCACATTTCCACCCAGAGTCGCAGAGTCGTCGTTCCTGATTTACGACCCAGACAACACTATAATTAATATGCCTGTGTGGAAATGCAGCGCGGGCCGGCATGAGGGCCCGTTCTCATAGAGGCTGCAACCAGTGGCGTGCACAGACATTTAGAGGGGCAGGTGCTCAAGTTAAAAAAGGGCACCTTGTGCAGCGCGTGGAACCGGCCGGTTGCCTTAATCTATTTTGGGCGGGAACCCCTTTTGGTGTTAGCATTATGTTATGCTTTAGCTATTGAAAAATAGCAGATCTACAAGCTCATAGCGCGCCACCGAGTGGCGCGCTATGAACTTGTAGGTCTGCTATTTTTTTTTTATTTTTTTATTTTCAAAAGGGCACATTGCCAAAAGGGCAGGGGGTGCTCTAGCACCCCCTAGTGTCTATCTGTGCACGCCACTGGCTGCAACACGAGTAGACTGAGGACAAGGCTCTGTTGTCTGTTCATGACAACACGGTGTGATAAGACAAAAGGAATGGCAAAAAACACACATAACCACACCGGCAACTTCACACGCAACAGACAAACTAAAACGTTGCCCGATTGTGTTGGCCAGCACACAATGGCAATTTATGTCACAAACTTCAGTGCTCAGCAACGTCCCCGTCCCCCCTCTCTCTCTCTCTCTCTGGCAAATAACTTAATGTCAACCCCCCGCCGCCCAACTCTTCCAAACCCCAAAAATAACAACGCAAAGCCAGAACACTGTCCTCTATGTATCTTCCTGGCAGTGACTCCATCTGGCTGGCCTTTTCCAACCAGTATCAGTGTGATGTGCCAAAGCGACAACTGCATGCCTCTCCTCCGTGGCTAGTTAGGCCTCGCTATAAGTTAGCCTTTTTCGTCTGCCTGTCTGTCCTTCGCTCTCTCTCTCTCTCTTTCTCCCTCTGTACTTCGTTAGGCTTCTCCAATCAGGGGGCCCGAGCTCACGTCCAGACCCCTAATCCATCCGCGGGCTTTACCCCACCAGCTCAGTGTAATCACACGGCTAATTCACAGGCGGACGGGGGGGGGAAGGCAATCCGTGACGGACGTTTTTTGTGCAACTAAGAATGAGCTCCCCGGTGACCAGGGGAGGTGGCAGAGTAGGGGACTGTGAATGAGGGGGCCGTGAAAAAGATGGCTCCAGAAAAGGCGAGATGCGAGGGGAATAGATGAATAGCAGAGACGGGGCTCTCTGAGATAGGAATATGGAATATGAAATATGTCTCCATTGTAAAAAAAGAAAAAAGGGGAGGGACAAACGTAGACGAAAGTACATCAATCTGTAGAAGTCTGTTGCCAAGAAAGTGTTGAAAGAGCCATTGTGAGTTGGAACAGTCTATATTACTCAATAAAGGCTTTGATGAAAGGCGAGGCTCTGTATTAATTTGGATAAGAAACCTTTTGCCTCCGTGCCCCTTTTCTCTCTCGGCTCCCATCCACGACACCTCTGTGGTTTAAGGCAGTGTTCGGTTTCAGTTCAGCAAGCCAAGTCATTGCATTTCAACATGTCGCACCTTTCAGAGGGAAGGGAATTAACTGGCGGTTATTTCTTCATTCCCCACATGCTGTGACCCAGAGGATCCAGAAATGATCATTAGAACAGGTTGTCGATATTTTTGACATTGTTGCTGCTGTACGCTTGCTTGCATGAGGTGTTTTGTGTGTGTTTACACGCTTTAAGTGGGTCTTCCCTAAGAAGACACACTTAACTGTCATTTACAATTCAGACAAGGCCTGCCCTGTCTTTGTTGATTGGCTGATATCAGCAAGTCATGATGAGTATAGAGATTCTGGCTTGGCTGTTCATCCTATATATTAAAACTGCCTTATGGGTCGTCAGACCGCACCACTCAGAGACATAACCATAAACAAACATAGGCTTGTCACCACTAGGGCTTTTTCTTCTAGTGATTTTTACTAGTTGACTAGTTGCCTAGTTTACTAGTCGAATAGTTATTTAACTACCTATTATGTAATTTCTTTTTTAATATGTGTACATTTAAAAAACTGTGTACATTGGTAACTATAATGTAGCATTCTAGCTGATCTTGAGGCCTACAATCAACTAGTACCAACAAGGTCAACTAGTGGATTTACTAGTCGACTAGCTGCTTAAAGCCCTAGTCACCACGACTCAAACCTGATTCGCCCATATATAGGCATGTCACCATGACTCAGACATAATCAAATATGGAAATCCGGTTGTCCATGAGCCACAGATCCAACCACTATGCCCATATTATGGTCATGTGGGACAGGCTACAAACTTGCCACACGCATGGTATGGGCATATACTAGTGACATCAAGGCATCACCATATATGGGCAGAAAAGGGACACAGACAGATGAGTACAATGGGTACTCTGACAAAGCCCCCCGACACTATGACTCGGACATATTAGTCGGATCGGCGTTGCAACGTACAGTAGGTGTGAGGAACTCCCAACTGTAGACGTGAGGGTTCGTACGCCTCCGTCTGCGGTAGAGAAGCATTTGGGCGGGTCACTTAGCCTGAGTCAAATGTTGAATCAGATGAATGTGTCGTCTCCGTCTCTACGAGACAGAAGGGAAGGAGATGGGAGGAGAGCTCTCTCGTGCTTTTGGCCAGTGTGAATTGGAATTATTTTTTGGACAGCACACAGAGCGTGTGTTTGTGTGTGTGTGTGTGTGTGTGTGTGTGTGTGTGTGTGTGTGTGTGTGTGTGTGTGTGTGTGGAGAGAGAGGGAAAGAGTGAGAGACACACAGGCTTCATGGAATCACGGACGTATTCACTTCTGGCAAAAGATAGTCACAGTAATTTGATCATGACAGACATTGTGTTTTTCTTTTACTATCCCACGATTTTGCAAACCATTTTGTTCCCCCAGTGTCAATTATCTAATGTAATCTAGCCTGGGCTCTAAGCTTCCTCTGCCAACCTGGAGGGGGGGGGCAGTGGACTAACCTCATGCTTCCTTCTATGCATGAGGAGTCCAAGCTGCTCCTTTTGACCTGACAGGGGAGAGTTTCCCCGGCTGGACGTAGCGCGTGGAAGGAACACGTTATTCCGACCAGTTCCTTTCCCCTCCATCAGGCGCCCCGGCTGGCAAGGGGGAGGTTTAGAGACCAGGATTACTGCATGTTTTTTGTGAGGGTACCTACCCTACGGGACACGGGGAGAACATGCAAACTCCACACAGAAAGGCCCTTTCGCCAACCCCGCCTCGGGTATGGGCACTGATGACGTGGAGGAGAGAGCACGCCCCCAGCGGGGAATCGAACCCAGGACCTTCTAGCTGTGATGCGACAGCACTACCGACTGTGCCGCACCGGGCCCCCGACAGACATTCTTTTATTTGGTTTATATACAGTAACTCCGGTAGTGATTGCTTTGTGCCAATATAAGGACGTATTTAGTGCATATACTGCATAGCACATACACGAGAAAGAGAGAACAAACATCACGTTTAATGTCAACGTGACTTCACACCGGACAAGTCAGTGTCAGTGGGTCAGAGCCTTAACAGCCTCTAAGCAGCTCAGTGGCCTTTGTGGTTAGAGTGTCCACCCTGAAACTGGCACTAGAGGTGGAGGTTCGATCCCCGGCCGGCCGAGTCATACCAAAGACCAAATGGGAACCCTGCTTGGCACTCAGCATCAAGGGTTGGATTGGGGTAAGTCCATGCGACATACTAGCTAGAAAATCGGTTATCGGTACCCTGACTTTGATGTGTTTCCCACAGGAGTTGAATTTCAAACTTTTTTTAGAGACCTTTAGAAACACATTAGTGAAGAAATTTCTTGGTAACGATTTAGATAGGTCAAATACCTGATAAAATGCCCCTACTAAGAGTCATGTCCAGGGGGTGTACATGTACATCATGTCCAGGGGCAGTGGCGAATATATCGACGGTGCAACCGGTGCAATGCACCGGGGCCCAGCGCCCCCAAGGGGCCCATGAAGGGGGAAGAAGGGGAAAAAGAGTCAAGACAACAGTGAAAGCCTAGTTTCAGGGGTCGCAGGAAGAGTAACACCAAGGATTCGTCAGTGATGTCACTGACGGACTGGTTTATAAACAGCTTCAAGTCCAAACTACTTCCGTGTTGCATAACAGTGACATCACTGTCCACTCCTTCTTGGTATCTTTACCACAGCCTTGTTTAAATTCAACGCATTGAAACACTGAAATGAAACACTAGATGGAATTATTATGTCATGTCAGCACTATCAGAAGATGTAACCCAGGTAAAGTAATCTGTCACTCTGCAAGTTTAACTAAAGTTTTTTCCATCTGTCCAAAGTCATTTGTGATAGCCTGCAGGCTGCAGCCCTGCACTTCAGAACCGGTTGTGCAGAACCAGCACAAAAGCCTCTGCCCAGTCTCCGGACAGGGTCCAAATCACCCCTATATCTCCATATATGGAGAAGGCCTGTTCTGACATCACAATGAGCGCGACCTCGCCCTATATTAGCCAATTGATCACACCTGGTCACCCCCCAATGGGCACTGTTCTAGTACTGTATGTTGATACTTTTTGGACTAAAGGCCAAGTTAGTATTAGTAGTGTTCTACCACGATAGAGCGGCGCAGTCCCGCCCCCTTTGATGACGACGACAGGACCAGGAAATAATTCCCCATGCATTTTCCCCGTAGACATTTCAAAAATTATATATTTATGTCATGATTTGTCACGATCCGAGTTGGCTTTGTTCGAGGCTTACATATGTTTAAATAAATACTTTTTCAATGTCTACGGGGAAAATGCACAGGGAATTATTTCCTGGGCCTGTCGTTGTCATGAAAGGGGGCGGAACTGCGACGCTCTATATGCTATGCTATACGTAATATACCGTGGCGAAGTTTTAGGAGAAAGAAAAGCGTATACCGTATGCTAACCATTTAAATCCATGCACCACGTGCAAGCATAATAGCCTATATGTGTGCATGTCGCACAAGGAATAATTATGGTATACCGTCTGAAAAAACAGACTACAGCACTGAACTAACCCACAAAACAACTCTCATCTGAAAAGTGCACTAGTGTATATTATCTTGAGAGGTTCAACCCTGCCTCTGGCTGCTGCCGTGAGTACATTTTAATGTACCACTAGCAGTGTTCCGTTTTAATCGGGTGCAGCATAGCCTTGGTACAGTGTTCCGTTTTAATCGGGTGCAGCATAGCCTTGGTACAGTGTTCCGTTTTAATCGGGTGCACCATAGCCTTGGTACAGTGTTCTGTTTTAATCGGGTGCACCATAGCCTTGGTACAGTGTTCTGTTTTAATCGGGTGCACCATAGCCTTGGTACAGTGTTCTGTTTTAATCGGGTGCACCATAGCCTTGGTACAGTGTTCTGTTTTAATCGGGTGCACCATAGCCTTGGTACAGTGTTCTGTTTTAATCGGGTGCACCATAGCCTTGGTACAGTGTTCCGTTTTAATCGGGTGCACCATAGCCTTGGTACAGTGTTCTGTTTTAATCGGGTGCACCATAGCCTTGGTACAGTGTTCTGTTTTAATCGGGTGCACCATAGCCTTGGTACAGTGTTCTGTTTTAATCGGGTGCAGCATAGCCTTGGTACAGTGTTCTGTTTTAATCGGGTGCACCATAGCCTTGGTACAGTGTTCTGTTTTAATCGGGTGCACCATAGCCTTGGTACAGTGTTCTGTTTTAATCGGGTGCACCATAGCCTTGGTACAGTGTTCTGTTTTAATCGGGTGCACCATAGCCTTGGTACAGTGTTCTGTTTTAATCGGGTGCACCATAGCCTTGGTACAGTGTTCTGTTTTAATCGGGTGCACCATAGCCTTGGTACAGTGTTCTGTTTTAATCGGGTGCACCATAGCCTTGGTACAGTGTTCTGTTTTAATCGGGTGCACCATAGCCTTGGTACAGTGTTCTGTTTTAATCGGGTGCACCATAGCCTTGGTACAGTGTTCTGTTTTAATCGGGTGCACCATAGCCTTGGTACAGTGTTCTGTTTTAATCGGGTGCACTATAGCCTTGGTACAGTGTTCTGTTTTAATCGGGTGCACCATAGCCTTGGTACAGTGTTCTGTTTTAATCGGGTGCACCATAGCCTTGGTACAGTGTTCTGTTTTAATCGGGTGCACCATAGCCTTGGTACAGTGTTCTGTTTTAATCGGGTGCACCATAGCCTTGGTACAGTGTTCTGTTTTAATCGGGTGCACCATAGCCTTGGTACAGTGTTCTGTTTTAATCGGGTGCACCATAGCCTTGGTACAGTGTTCTGTTTTAATCGGGTGCACCATAGCCTTGGTACATTTGCTGTGGGGCGGCAGTGGCTCAGGGGTAGAGTCAGTGGCCTGTAGTGCGGCCAGATTGGGAACCGTGAGGTTCGACACCAGAGTTGGTGTCGAAGTGTCCTTGAGCAAGTCTCTGAACCCCTAATTGTTCCCGATGTGCAGGTTAGTGCCTTGCATGGTTTCCTACGCCATCGGTGTATGAATGTGTGTGTGTGTGACTGTGTGTGTGTATGGGCGAATGTAATGCACAATATGTAAAGCGCTTTGGATAAAAGTGCTGTATAAATTGCACGATTTAGCATTTATATTAGTTTCTATGTTAGTTGTACATATCTGGTAAGGTGAAGAAATGAGTCACTGAGTCACTCGAGATGAATCAAACCTTTTTTCATTTCATTACCGTCTAAATGTCAGTCTGATAGTGGTCATACAATGCCAGCGGTTGATTTTCGGGAAGTATACCCAGATGACACTAAAGTGACAATTGAAGGACTTTTAAGACCTTTTAAAATACAATGCCTACAATTCCAAGTGCTCGTCAGGATGGGGCGTCCCCGGTATGAAATATGATTATTTTTGGACTGAAGACGTTGAGAACCACTGTACTATATGCCAATGGTATACAGGCCTACTACTTCTGGGAAAAAAAACCTTGAAAAAAAACCCTTTAACCCATTTTGATCTGAGATCAGATTCTAAAAATGTCTTCTACATCCGGACAGTTTTCTGAAAAAGCTATGTTTCTGTCAGTCATTCTTTGATTTTTCAAAAATAGCAGACCTACCCCTATGAGCTTGTAGGTCTGCTATTTTTCAATAGCTAAAGCATAACATAATGCTAATAATACTTCAATATTAATGTTTCCACATACAGTACGTTCCACACATGTTTCCGCCCCACCAAGTGTGCAGGTGGGGGCGGGAAAAAAAAAAAAAATGTGTGAGCAGCAAGAGAAAACTGTTTAGGTGGTGCCTGTGGCTCGGAACCGGTGATCAGGTGTTGATTTTTTTGTACGCAGCAGACACAGCCACACAGGAGACACACTTAACCCACATGTACACATCTTAAAGTATGAACACACACACACACACTCTAAAAAGTAAGAAAGGCACACCCACAGACACGAAGAAACTAGGAAGCAGGACATGAGGGGTTAACCACCAGAGGAAGACACAGCTCCAGAGGCCTTTATTAACTTCTCTGACAACTCCTGCTTTTAACCACACACACACACACACACACACACACACACACACACACACACACACACACACACACACACACACACACACACACACACACACACACACACACACACACACACACACACACACACACACACACACACACACACACACACACACACACACACACACACACACACACACACACACACACACACAGCTTCCAATTTGGAAAGCACCCAAAACTGTTGGTGGCACCTGCATTGTTGCACAAAGTTCCCTCTCGTTTGGATATAGCATCCCTCTCCAAAATAGCTGTAAGCAAGAAGCACACACACACAGTCACACACACACACACACACACACACACACACACACACACACACACACACAGTGCCGAGTGTGTTCAGCAGGAGACAGTGTGTATTACCTGTTTTAGTTATGGCCAAGCTCTGGGGGGGTACAGGATTAGGCTTCCAGCCTGCTGTTGTGCCAACAGTAAAAATGTGCATGGACATTTTGCATCCCCACACACACACACACAGTCACACACACAGTCACACACACACACAGGCACACACTACAGTTTAACTCACTCCGTGCCACGTGACGCCTCCTGACGCCTTTCTTTAATGTACCCTGTTTGCCACAGACGCCTAAGGACGCCTTTTTTAATATCAATTAATTCGGGTGCTCAGCGGTGTCCAGTTTCCCTGTGTAACACTCCGGTTTCGCTCCGGATTTCATTTCCCGGAGAGAAAAAAACCGGAAGTGAAAAATCCGCTGGTTTATGCTTGCTATGGCTGGGACCGAGCATCTTAGAACGTAAATATCTCGGAATCGCTTTTTAGACCAAAATGCAAGCTTGGTTTGCGTCTGATGTATCCAAACGCTAGTATTTCGCTGATCAAAAGTATGTTTTGGGTGTATTTAAATGACAATCCTCCTGGGACATGGGTTAAATAGCAGATTTTACTTCCGGCCAAAAGCCCTTTCAACATAAGGGCTCCTCCCGTTCACTTACTATACATGGCACAAGCGCAGTACCTAAGCCACCACTAGGTGGCATTCATTGAGTTAACCCATTTTGGGCGGGAACCCCTTTTGGTGTTAGCATTATGTTATGCTTTAGCTATTGAAAAATAGCAGACCTACAAGCTCATAGCGCGCCACCGAGTGGCGCGCTACGAGCTTGTAGGTCTGCTATTTTTGAAAAATCGAAGGACGACTGACATAGAAACATAGCTTTTTCAGAAAACTGTCAGGATGTAGAAGACATTTTTTGAATCGGATCTCAGGTCAAAATGGGTTAAGATGCTGCCTTTGTGTAGGCTTGCCTCTGAGCTCTCTCTAATCCCTGCACCCCCTAATGGGAGAGCATGTACTGTAGCCTGTAGTGTACGTGTCAAAAAGCTTTAAAATATCTATGCGGTGTCTTTGGGCATCTCGTCTCTCGGGTTCCAGTGGCTGAACGACGGAGTCAGAGAGACGCGTCTTCGGGGGGAACAAGTCTCTTCGCACTTCACAGCCGGACCCGACAAACGGTAGCTGGTTCTGCAGACTGTTATATATCGTTTGGGTGGAAAACCTCACGTCCAAAACTGTTACTTCAGAGGATTCACATTGGAAAACAAGCTCGAAATAAACGTGTTTTCGGTAGAGATGCTCCGATTATCGGCCATCGATCGGTCGATATTCATTCTGATTGGTGATTGAATTTACCCTATCTGGAGAAACCGATATTTTACACCATTTAACCCATTTAGACCTGAGGACGATTCTACAAATCTTCTAAATCCTGACAGTTTTCTGAAAAACCTAGCCTAAAAACGTTCGCTCTGAAAGAATATATATTCAAAGATTTGCGCCACATTTTCATGATTTTTCAAAAATAGCAGACCTACAAGCTATTTTAGCTTCATTATTTAATTTTTTTAAGAAAAATATAAGAACCGCGACCCACAAATCGTGGGTTAAGGCTATTGCAGAGAGAGCAATAATTTGTTCTATTGAATACAATTAGAGAGGCAGCACAGGGGCCGCAGCACAGGGGCCGCAGCACAGGGGCCGCAGCACAGGGGCCGCAGCACAGGGGGCCGCAGCACAGGGGCCGCAGTACAGGGGCTGCAGCACAGGGGCCTCAGCAACAGCTTTGCTAACCTGGTCACGATAGAGCGTCGCAGTCCCGCCCCTACCAGGGCCCAGGAAATGATTCTCTGTTCATTTTCCTCATAGACTTTTCAGAAAGTATTTATTTAAAGACGGTTACGCCGCGGACAAAGCCAACTCTTGTCGTGACAAATCATGACAATAAACACAATGTTTTGGGCCAAACAAAGAATTAGAAAGTAGAAAAAAACGGCAGATTACAACACTTTTTTTGTTGTTTTTCTTCTTTGTAATTGTTTGTTTGGTCCAAAATATTGTGTTTATTGTCATGATTTGTCACGACTGGACTTTTTGAAATGTCTATGGGAAAAATGCATTGGGGTTCATTTCCTGGGCCTGGCGTCGTCATGACAGGGGGCGGGACTGGGCCTGGCGTCGTCATGACAGGGGCCGGGACTGGGCCTGGCGTCGTCATGACAGGGGCCGGGACTGGGCCTGGCGTCGTCATGACAGGGGGCCGGGACTGGGCCTGGCGTCGTCATGACAGGGGGCCGGGACTGGGCCTGGCGTCGTCATGACAGGGGCCGGGACTGGGCCTGGCGTCGTCATGACAGGGGCCGGGACTGGGCCTGGCGTCGTCATGACAGGGGGCCGGGACTGGGCCTGGCGTCGTCATGACAGGGGGCCGGGACTGGGCCTGGCGTCGTCATGACAGGGGGCCGGGACTGGGCCTGGCGTCGTCATGACAGGGGGCCGGGACTGGGCCTGGCGTCGTCATGACAGGGGGCCGGGACTGGGCCTGGCGTCGTCATGACAGGGGGCCGGGACTGGGCCTGGCGTCGTCATGACAGGGGGCCGGGACTGGGCCTGGCGTCGTCATGACAGGGGGCCGGGACTGGGCCTGGCGTCGTCATGACAGGGGGCCGGGACTGGGCCTGGCGTCGTCATGACAGGGGGCCGGGACTGGGCCTGGCGTCGTCATGACAGGGGGCCGGGACTGGGCCTGGCGTCGTCATGACAGGGGGCCGGGACTGGGCCTGGCGTCGTCATGACAGGGGGCCGGGACTGGGCCTGGCGTCGTCATGACAGGGGGCCGGGACTGGGCCTGGCGTCGTCATGACAGGGGGCCGGGACTGGGCCTGGCGTCGTCATGACAGGGGCCGGGACTGACTGGGCCTGGCGTCGTCATGACAGGGGGCCGGGACTGGGCCTGGCGTCGTCATGACAGGGGCCGGGACTGGGCCTGGCGTCGTCATGACAGGGGGCGGGACTGCGACGCTCTATAGGCTGCAGGGTTTTCATAGCGTGTGCGTACAGCAGTGGTTCCTAAAGTGGGGTCCGGGGACCCCCAGGGGTCCTTGATGAAGTTCCAGGGGGTCCCCAGGCAGCCAAATAATAGTTTGGAACCAAATGGACCCTTATGGGTCAGTAACTCTGAGAGTGTACAAATGGATTTGTACACTCTCAGCGAGTTAAATAAATATTGATTTTACAATATAAATTGGGGGTACCAGAGATAGAAATGCCATTAAATGGGGGTCCGTAGACTAATTCATGTCAAACTGGGGGATCCTTGAAATTAAAATGGTTGAGAATCACTGCTAGTCTGCTAGAGCCGTAAAAATCTTCTCTTATGGAGGGTCTCTGGCATATCTCTTAAAATGGGGGTCCTTGACAGTACGTACTGTATGTGCGTGCATGCTTCTGTCCAACTCGCTTCGTGCACGCATGGATTGTGCTTGTGTAGTGGTGTGTGTGTGTGTGTGTGTGTGTGTGTGTGTGCGTGTGCGTGCGCTTGCGTGTTTAGAGCACATGTTCACGTGCATGTGCTCATGCTGTGCATGTGAGAGAGATAGGGGGAGCTGATGGGCGAGTCTCTGGCTCTGTGGTCAGTAAGGTGATCTGAGGGCTGTAGTTAAAAAAACACACAAACAAGAGATGAAAGCAAAGTGCCGAGTCAACATGGCTGCAGACGGCAGCATTGTGTTTGTGAAGAAAAGCTGCCTCTGTTGAAATAAGGGAGGGAAAAAAAAACAGCATGGCTTAATTACTGCCGCATAATACCAATTATTTTGTCTGAACACCCTTATCTTAATTACTTCAAAAGACCAACTTCAATTAGGACGTGAAAACTGCATCTAGCCCTGGCAGGCCGATACACAACTCCCCATTGAGCTCACGTCACTCAATTATACACGCACGGGAACGCACACACACACACACACACACACACACACACAACGCAGGCTACACATGCACGCAACTGAACACAGCAAATTTGTTGATAATTAATTGACATGCAAAGCATAATAAGCATAAATGAATGAGCATCGCTCTAAAAGTAAAGATGAAAGCAGAACAATTAATTTGGAGAATCAATCCTGAACAGACCAATGGACAAA
The DNA here is from genome assembly GCF_951216825.1 of Electrona antarctica. Taxonomy (NCBI): domain Eukaryota; kingdom Metazoa; phylum Chordata; class Actinopteri; order Myctophiformes; family Myctophidae; genus Electrona; species Electrona antarctica. The sequence goes on along the minus strand of NC_136804.1, from coordinate 26,509,378 downwards.
TTATTTCATGTGTGGAAGATTCCATTGACATGTCAGCAGCTTCCAGGAATAACAATCTTCTCATTTTCAAAGCAAGGGTTTGAAAATGTGCATTTAAGACTGTCGCACGCACAGTCACGCACGCGCACAGTCGCACATGCACGCACGCACACACGCGCACACACGCACACACGCACACACACACACAGTGACCTAGTCGGCCCAGAAACCCCATCACCGTAGTATAACCACAAGAGCATGCCATATTGTTGAATCCTGTCTATATTGACTCATACGCTGCGCGGCCCCCGTCTGTGATGTGGCCTTATTTCACCTTGAAGAGGGCCACACATTACACAATAGTCCTAATGATGGTAGTAGTCACGCTTTGATTTGTAATAAATAAATACATAAATAAATGACGGGGAGACATTTGTGACCGTTTCTGTCATTGATGTCTTTTTTTAATTTTCGTTTTTTTTCATGGCATATGAAAGCAGGGAATCATAGCTTCAAATTGACATATTGGTTGTTCAGTTTGACCCACCAGTTTTGGAGATATAGCTTATAGACTAGAGTATTGTCTTACAGAAAACAGCGAGTTGAGAAAACAGGCTTGAAAGGTTCACTTCTGTGGACTCTAACATTACACCTAACTACATGTTTAGGCATTTTTACATGTCAATTTCAGCTCTGACATTTATTAGTGTGGTTGCCCAAAGGGCAACAGGACTATAGGACTATAGTTTACTTTTTAGTAACCTACCTAACTTCCGCTGTGATTGGCCGAGCTTTGCATAACGTTTGTAGTAGCTAATTGGCTGTTGTTCGTTATGTAACCAATCTATGTTTTACAATCGTTTATAAAGACATAAATTCCCTTGCAGGGTCAGAAGAAGTCAAGGAAAGTTGGACAGAGGTTGTAGCAAAGGGTCAAAAGACCAATTATTCAAGCATAACAGAATTTCCAAATCAATGAAGGACACATTGACCAAGACAGGGCTAAAACAGGGAAAACATCGACCCAGGCACAAAACAAAACAAATCTGACAATATTAGTAGGAGGGGCCTATGTAAGCAACCACACTTTGCAAATTTTCAGACATGCTCTAGTATGTGAAGAGTCTACCTGTGCTATTAAATCATTTTCCAAAAAAACAAAAAAACAAAAACAGTTTTTCTGAACAGTTAGTCTCGCCGCCATGACTGTCTCTGTATCAAAAGGAGTCACATTTTGTGAACCACTTGAGGCTATATACTGCAGTTCTCCAGGCCGTACTACAACATAGCGAAAACAACTGACATGATGAGCTTGTAGACCAATTTTGCCCCCGTTATTTTTTTAAATGCATTTATGTAGGCCTAGTTGTTGTTATTTTAGGCTATTAATCGTAACTACCAAGCATATCGGACATATCTACATTTTTCCAAAATAAATGCACGTATATCTTATTCAGTCTGAACAGAAGAAGGGGCAAAATATATCCCCACCGAGAATAAAGGATGATATCAAAGCAACGGCATGAATTTCTAGCAAATTTGAACCCTGGTAGATTCTGAATGAAGAGACAGAGGGGCTGACGGACAGTCATTCCACACACACGATGAGCATGCCAGGCGGGTCTACATTGGCGCTTGCTGTAGTTGTTGACACAGAGTTGTCTCGGGTTCTAAAAGAACCCTTAGTGCGTGCTGAGAGAGCTGAGAGGGGGTAAGTGAGGTGGGGTGGGGTGGCTGGTCGGGGGTGAGTGAGGTGGGGTGGGGTGGGGTGGCTGGCCGGGGGTGAGACAGCGGGTGTGTTTGTGAGGAGATGAAAGGTGACGCGGACCAGTACAGGTCACATGTCTGGCTGTGGAATGGCTATACGATGCCCAGGGAAAGGTATGGGGCGCGGCTCTCGTATTGTGCTAAAGTGTTGCATCCCAAGGTGATCCCCGTGTGTGTGTGTGTGTGTGTGTGTGTGTGTGTGCGTGTGCATGCGAGTGTGAATGTATTCGGGAGCCTCTCATCGTGGGTGAGAAGGTAGTAGGTAGAGGGGGGGGGGGGGGGTGCGTGTGTGTTGTCCCTGACCCATGTCTAAGTGGCGCTGCAGTGTTTACCATGAGGAAGGAAGCTGTCAACTCTGTTTGTTCCCATCTCAGCTAGACAGACCAAACCCCCCCCCCCATACACACATACAACCAACACGCCCCCCTCCCCATGTACCCACCCCTACAGGGTCAGAGAGAGAGAGAGAGAAACTGAGATGGAGTCGTATACAGTACTATTACTGAAAACAGACAGAGTTGGGTGAAGGGGTGCACCCTTGACTAAGTCCTCTGTATGCATTTCACTTGGGGCTGCGGCTGGGTGTGCGCCCCAGCGTGTGCGTGCGTGCATGCGTGCGTGCATGCGTGCGTGCGTGCGTCAGGACTGCAGACATTGCGACTGGCCTCCCCTGCAAGGCCCGACCGTGATTGACAGGGCTTTCTACTTAAGGTATAGGGTTTCCCCCCTGGTGCAACGTCCCTGTGGCTCTCCGGCAAAGGGTTGACTGCATTCCTGACCAGGTCATGAACTGACCACCTTTACACCCCCCCCCCCCCCTCCCCTCCCCCAACCCCAATCCATTCCTCCTGCACCAAGCACCACCTCCGTGCACCTTCAGCCTCACCACCCTCAGAGATCCCCCACCTGAGCTGTGGCGCAACCACAGTAAGCCCCCCCCCCCCCCCCCCACACACACACACACACAACCATCCCATCCAAAACAGACCTCACGTTGCATGCTCCTCTGTCTCTCTCTTTCCCCTTCTCGCTCAACAGAGGCACAGCTGACAAAAGGACAATCACAGAATTAACCCGGAGACGATCCGAATTTTTATAAACTCTCCACAAAGCGCATGCACAGCGCGGCGTGTGCACGCTGCCATTACGACTGGCATAGATGCCCACGTTGGCACGGCAGCTGCTACGGCGTTAAGAGACTTATTGTCTTGATTTCTGTTGTTGCTGCTGCTGTCTGTGGGTGGGTGGAGTGAGGGTGGCGCTGGATTAATGCTTGGTTGGCTATTGGCAACGGTTCTGAGCCAATAACCGCTCCATTTCTTCCACTCGCTCTTTTATTCCCCCAACACATTCACAAATTCACACACACACACACACACACACACACACACACACACACACAGTCACACACACACACACACACACACACACACACACACACACACACACACACACACACACACCAACGCAACCGTGTGCCCCGAAAACCCCTCCCCGCCCCTCCCTTCTGGCCTACCCGTGGGCCAGAGTGTGATGAGCTGTGCCCCGTCCCTCCTGCCCGTGCTTTCCGGGCGCAGGGATGCAAGGCGGCGGTATATATGCTCTCCATCTCTATCTCGACCCCAGCAGAAAGCCAGGGAAATTACGCGCCTCTTCCTGGAATGTGATTAGATTCCTGATGTTGGCAGCCGCGCAGCTCTGTTTTTTTAATTGAGTTCCGAGGCGCGACCAGATTAGCCTTGTGACATCACTGATGGTCTCTCGGTGTGCCTGTGTGTGTGCCTGTGTGTGTGTGTGTGTGTGTGTGTGTGTGTGTGTGTGTGTGTGTGTGTGTGTGTGTGTAGAGGTTGGTGGTGTCTGCTGATAAGAGATGATGGGGGGCTTCTATGTGTGAATCCCCCCTCCCCAATGGATGATGCGTACTAATAGGAACTATAAGCGGTGCATGTGTGTGTGGGGGGGGGGGGGGGGTATGTTTATGCTTGCGTTTGTCACAAAGCCATACTGTATTTTGTGCAACATCCACGTGAGCATAGTCATATCGCTTTGCAGTTATTTCATTATATTTGTCTGTATTTTGTTGCTTACAGTTCCCTCCTTCGTCCACGGGACACTCCATCTATCAGATGGCCAAAATATTGTCTTCACATCATCAGGTGCACTGGGCCTCGGCACATGTAAGCAGAGATTTGTCAAGAGAGCAAAATTGTATTTTGAAGCCGTTTGCCCGATTGAAATATTCATAAAAAATATATATCAACGAACGTGTTGAAAGCAATCTAAACAGTCTAGTATTATGTGTCACTGGATGGACTTTTATATCCTGTTCCGTTTCATTTCAACATCCACACATGACCTTTTTTATCTACATTTTTATCCCACAATTTTGCACCCCTTTTGTTCACCTACTGTCAATTATCTAATGTAATCCTGGGCGCTACACTTCCTCTGCCAACCTGGGACAGCGGCTGACCTCATGCTTCCTTCTATGCATGAGGAGTCCAAGCTGCTTCTTTTCACCTGACAGGGGAGAGTTTCCCCGGCCGGACGTAGCGCGTGGAAGGAACACGTTATTCCAACCAGTTCCTTTCCCCTCCATCAGGCGCCCAGGCTGGCCAGGGGGAGGTCGTTTAGAGACCAGGATTGCTGCATGTTTTTTGTGAGGGTACCTACCCTAGGGGACACGGAGAGAACATGCAAACTCCACACAGAAAGGCCCTTTCGCCAACCCCGCCTCGGGTATGGGCAGTGATGGGAGGAGAGAACACGCCCCGCCAGTGCCCGCAGCGTCCCCAGCGGGAATCGAACCTAGGACCTTCTAGCTGTGAGGCGACAGCACTACCGACTGTGCCACATGACCTTCTTCTGACATAATCTTGTCACTTCTGGCCCAGAGTCAAGTGAGGCAAGACGATGGACAGCATAATATCCAGGAGGAGGTGTAATGGTCGTCTCCTCTCAACTCCTTCTGTCCTCCGTTGGTCTCAACTCCTCCTCTCCCCCTTCTCTTCCAACACCCATTAGGGCCGCCTCCTCCTCCTCCAGGCCAAAGAACAATCAGCCTGGCGTCTGATACTTCCTGCCCGGCATAATTACCCCACCTAATTAAAACTTAATTGCCGGCCTCTCCGACCGCCATCTTAAATGAGCAGTGGGAGCCGGGGCGGGGGCAGTAAGCCTGCTGGGATGTTTGTGTGGACGGCAAATTGGTTTATCCCTATCAGATTCCTCAGTCCCTGGCCCCCGCGCACGCTACTGCACCGCTCTGCTGCCCAGAGAGAGAGAGAGGGAGAGAGAGAGAGAGAGAGAGAGAGAGAGAGAGAGAGAGAGAGAGAGAGAGAGAGAGAGAGAGAGAGAGAGAAGCGGTGGGGAGGAGGTAAAGGGAAAGCGAGAGGTAGAGAGGGTTTAATGTGATGGAGGACAGACAAGACCTAATGAGATCTTACACCCTACCCCCTCTACCATCCCCCCCCCCCCCCCCCCTCCTTTTTTTTAAGTACACTTTTCATTCACAGTTTCGATTAGTTTGGCTTAAATGAGCAGCGCTGAGCCAAGTCTCAGCAGGTTGTTTCAGAGAAAGTTTGGGGCCTGGTATAAACATGGACACTAGGGGAGGGAGGGAGGGAGACATACACATGGACACTAGGGGAGGGAGGGAGGGAGACATACACATGGACACTAGGGGAGGGAGGGAGGGAGGGAGGGAGAGATACACATGGACACTAGGGGAGGGAGGGAGGGAGACATACACATGGACACTAGGGGAGGGAGGGAGGGAGAGATACACATGGACACTAGGGGAGGGAGGGAGGGAGAGATACACATGGACACTAGGGGAGGGAGGGAGGGAGACATACACATGGACACTAGGGGAGGGAGGGAGGGAGACATACACATGGACACTAGGGGAGGGAGGGAGGGAGAGATACACATGGACACTAGGGGAGGGAGGGAGGGAGACATACACATGGACACTAGGGGAGGGAGGGAGGGAGAGATACACATGGACACTAGGGGAGGGAGGGAGGGAGACATACACATGGACACTAGGGGAGGGAGGGAGGGAGAGATACACATGGACACTAGGGGAGGGAGGGAGGGAGAGAGGGAGAGATACACATGGACACTAGGGGAGGGAGGGAGGGAGACATACACATGGACACTAGGGGAGGGAGGGAGGGAGAGATACACATGGACACTAGGGGAGGGAGGGAGGGAGAGAGGGAGAGATACACATGGACACTAGGGGAGGGAGGGAGGGAGAGAGGGAGAGATACACATGGACACTAGGGGAGGGAGGGAGGGAGAGAGGGAGAGATACACATGGACACTAGGGGAGGGAGGGAGGGAGAGAGGGAGAGATACACATGGACACTAGGGGAGGGAGGGAGGGAGAGAGGGAGAGATACACATGGACACTAGGGGAGGGAGGGAGGGAGGGAGGGAGAGAGGGAGAGACAGACAGACAGAAGCAGACGATAAGGAAGTTGGGCTTCATGCCCCCCCCCCCAACAAAATCATCAGGGGCAAATGAAAGAGGAAATGCTGCATTAATCGCTATGGATTCTCATAATTGTTACGATTAAATTTCATAATTGACTAATGGCCAGCTGCGGCTTACATTACACGCAGGATAAATGCATCACATTAAACATGCAAGCTGAGAGGAGATGGAGAGAGAGATGGATGGAGATAGAGAGAGCGAGAGGAGGCCTTGATGGACATAATGCAAACATCAGACCATTATAGAGCGTCGCAGTCCCGCCCTCTCGTGAGACCCGGAAAAAAGAAATGCCCGTTCATTTTCCTCATAGACTTTTCAGAAAGTATTTATTTAAAGACGTTTACGCCGCGGACAAAGCCAACTCTTGTCGTGACAAATCATGACAATAAACACAATGTTTTGGGCCAAACAAAGAATTAGAAAGTAGAAAAAAACGGCACGTTACAACACTTTTTTTGTTGTTTTTCTTCTTTGTAATTATTTGTTTGGTCCAAAATATTGTGTTTGTTGTCATGATTTGTCACGACTCGAGCTGGCTTCGTACGACGCTTAAAAGGTCTTTAAATAAATACTTTATGAAATGTCTATGGGAAAAATGCATTGGGATTTATTTCCTGGGCCTGGCGTCGTCAAGAAAGGGGGCGGGACTGCGACGCTCTATAGGCCAACGAATGCTAGAAAGCTTACAATGTTTGGCGATGCATGACTGGCGTAAGGAAACCGATGGGTGAGAAAAGAAAATGCTGTGTAAATGAAATAGCTAAAGAAAAGGTAGCAGGGCTAAACTAAATATGCTTGGGCAATCCCTCCTATTTTCATATTGTCCATTAAAAATCGCTGATACAATATCTGATCAGGGAGTAGGAAGGAGTATGGTTGTATACCACTCTCAAGCTATTTTCAAGTAGTCAAAGTTTAAATAGGGGTCAAGGGGAATGCCAATCAACATTAAACAATATCATTAACAGATTAATCGCCCAGGACGAAGTTCTTTGTCCTTTCTATTAGTAACGCCCGACGCTCAGGACGAAGTATTGTCCTAAAGACGAAGTTTATTGATACGAGAACAGATCGCCTGGCTGTATAGCCCAGGCGCGCCTGCTGGGCTCTCCTCGGTGACGCGCAAGACTGAGACGTCATCAAAAAACTCCCTCCTCTGTTTAGCTGATGAAAACGAAAATCTTAAAACGTTCATAAATCGCGATCTAAATCATCCCGTCTTTTTCTTAAAAAATATCCTGTGTTAGACGGCGCTCCGCGGTCCAGTCGCTAGTCTCGATAGATTTATTTTTGTCTCCCGTTGTTGTCGATCGATTCTAAAGTGCTGTGGCTATTGTTAGCTGCTACACAACATCATGAACTTCCGGCCGGTCCGTCCGGAAAAGGCGTCCGTGTTTATAAATCGACTGGGCGCATGAATGTAATGGATTAAATAGTTCCGGGCAATTAAAGTGTTAATATTAGGAGTGTCAAAAACATCTATTCGAATAAGAATCAAATGATTCAAAATCGATTCATAATTTAAAAAATGATGTTGTGTTTTTACATCAAATAGAACTACACCTAATCTAAGCCAAGAACTACACCTAATCAAAGCCAAGAATTTTTACACAACCCTCTCTGGTATTATATCATTTTTACTGGGCTAGACTTGGTTTTTCAACTTAAAGTCTAGAACAATATGACTGGAATAAATTAGATAGAACTGATTGGGATTTTTTTTAATGATTTTAAAACGCTTTGAATTGCTTTTAACTTAAATCGTGAATCGGAATCGAATTGTGAGATAGCAGAAGATTCACAGCCCTAATTGATTGTTGGGGTCATGTGATCAGTGACATACAGAAGGTGTACTCTGCAGGCCAAGGAGTACACCTTAATGAGTGGTATTCCCCTTTAACGCATGTTTTGTAATAATAAAGTAACTTCTAACTAAAGTTTTCAAATAAGGAGACTATTTTCCTCTGAGATGTCGTGGAGCAATACTCTAAAATTGTAAATACTGAAGTAAAAATACCTCCCATTTGTACTTAAGTACAGCACTTGAGTGAATGTGCTTGGTTACTTTCCACAACTGCTTTTGACTTCCGTTCCATTTCCTATTGGTGGTCTCTGTCTTGGGGAAAGCGTGTGTTAAGTTGGCAGCAATGAGCAGATAGTGAGTTGTGGATGGATGGGGGGAGAGAAAGTTGGAAGGGTGATTAGAGATAAAGGATGACAGGTGACATCCATGAAGGGATTATTGGAGTTGACCTCAAAGACAGGTGCCCTAATCCTGGCATTGTACGAGCACAGATAAACAACTCGACCGCCGGCACTCACTCTTAAAATGTGAATAGGGGCTATAACACCAATAACTTCCTAAATACGCCCGCTGCAGAAGTGAGCACACGCTACATCCCGAATACATTCCCTTTGTACGAGGGAGCGAGAGGCTCACACAAAGCGTGTTCTCCAGGTGTTTGTGGAGAAAGAGGTGAGAGAGTCCTGGGGTCTGTGCTATTTAACCCATTTTGGGCGGGAACCCCTTTTGGTGTTGCATTATGTAATGCTTTAGCTATTGAAAAATAGCAGATCTACAAGCTCATAGCGCGCCACCGAGTGGCGCGCTACGAGCTTGTAGGTCTGCTATTTTTGAAGAATCGTGAAAAGTGACATGAAAGTGTTTGAGAACGACTGACATAGAAAAACAGCTTTTTCAAGAAAACAGTCAGGATTTAGAGGACATTTTGACCTGGGTCAAGGTCAAAATGGGTTAAGAATTAAGTTACTCTTGGGGGGGCGGGGGGTTCAGAAGTGCTCAAACATTAGAATTACAGTAAGAAAACCTAGTTTTATTTTTTTAAAGAAATGCACATATTCACAAACGGAGATACTGCTGTCAGTTTGTGGTCTAATTAAGCACCACCTCACACAGAGAGAGAGAGAGAGAGAGAGAGAGAGAGAGAGAGAGAGACACACACCTGTGTAACTCAGACAGGAAGGACCACCAACTGAAAGTCTGCTTTCCCATGTAGGAAATTGTGTGCGTGCGTGCGTGCGTGCGTGCGTGCGTGCGTGCGTGCGTGCGTGCTCAGCAGCCTCAGTGTATTGGTGTGCAACTTTTATTTTACAAACCACGTGGTAGTCACTATGCAGCGACACTGACACAAACGTCACTATTGATTTTTCTTCCAGGGAAGGTTTTTTAAAAAGGCAGTATTGGACTGTTAATTATGTTATCAAAAAACAGATATGGCAGGGAAATCACTGGATACAGTAGGTGGGATCTAGACCCACTGGTACTATAAAATCTATTCAATCTTTATTTCAGACTCCGGGGGAATTCGTTTTTTTGTGAGCTTGTAGATCTGCTATTTTCAATTTGATTTTGTACACATTTTGAACTTGAAAATTTGAAATGGGACATTCTGCAATATGAGTACTTCTCCTTTCAGTACTTTAAGTACATTTTGATGGCCATACTTTTGTACTTTTACTCAAGTACATTTTCAATTCCGTACTTCTAAATTGCAGTATTGGTACTTTTACTTAAGTAAAAACAATGGAGTACTTTTTCCACCACTGGTCAGGACCTATACTTTCCAAGCCGATGTTGGGATTAAAACTAGCAATCAAAGTAATTCACAGCCCCATTTCTCTTACCGTCGGCCGTCTGCCGACCATTTCCAAATAGGTGTTTGGCTAATAGCTCCCTATGCCCAATTTGATAGATATGGATGTGATCACACAGACACACAGGGCTCCTCTCCAGTCTCCACCCTGCCTGTGATATTGAGCAACCGCCCCACTCTCCCCCAAGGCCTTTTCTCCCCATTCTTTTTAAAACGCGTGTGCGGTCAAATCTCCATCTGCTATTTCACACTTTCCTTTCATCACTCTCCTCTATTACCAGGTAATGAATAGATCCTGGCTCTTTCTTCTCCTTCTCCTGTCTGTCTGTTAACTTAACCCATTTTGGGCGGGAACCCCATTTGGTGTTTTAAACATCATGTTATAATTTAGCTATTGAAAAATAGCAGATCTACAAGCTCATAGCGCGCCACCGAGTGGCGCGCTACGAGCTTGTAGGTCTGCTATTTTGGAAAAATCGTGAAAATGTGGCACAAATCTTTGAATATATATTCTTTTAGAGTGAACGTTTTTAACTCAAATCTTTGCTTCCGAGGGGTTCCTGGAATATATTTTCAGGTGGCCAATTGCATATCATGTTTGGGGTCCTTGACATGAAATATTGAGCACCACTGATACAGAAACATGAGGTATTTCAGAAAAGTGTCAGAATTTAGAAGACATTTTTTAAATTTCGACGTCAGGCCATTTTGGGGCGGGAACCCCTTGTGGTGTTAGCATTATGTTATGCTTTAGCTATTGAAAAATAGCAGATCTACAAGCTCGTAGCGCGCCACCGAGTGGCGCGCTACGAGCTTGTAGGTCTGCTATTTTTGAAAAATCGAAGAACGACTGACATAGAAACATAGCTTTTTCAGAAAACTGTCAGGATGTAGAAGACATTTTTAGAATCTGATCTGAGGTCAAAATGGGTTAATGCAAATTTCCCATTGTAGCCGCACGCTGCGGCAGACCCACCGCCAGTAGTGACGTTTTGCTAAGGTGTAGAAAGAGCGGCACGAGAGGAGGTCTGACTAATGACTTCATTTTGCCTTTCACGGAGCTTTCAGCGCGCCGACTGTAGGATTCTTCCCCCTGAAGCACACCAGACAGATGTACAGTACTGTGGCGGAATGTACAGACGCGACAAAGTGTGACGACCTAATAGTGTAACCACTGAAGCTATTAGGATATTTTTTATAACGTTATACTAAAAAGATATAAAAAATATATATATAATAAAATGCTTTTTACAATTTCCGAACATTTTGGAACATTTTCGCCTATAATGGCTTGGCTAACAATAGGGCCGCCAGGTTGAACACCCTGAACGCCCGGGGGTATTTAGGACCATTAAAACAGACGGAGAACATTTAGCGATGCACCAGGCGCCATCTCGGATGTAGCTGAAGTAGCTAGATGTATCCAAAACACCCCCGAGGCAATTCGTTCTAACGCGACTAGCGACGGGACCGCGATGGCCCGTCTAAAACATAATCTTTGATTAGAATTGGACGGATTGGCCTGGGCCATGGCTCAGTGGTCCAGGCACCTTGGCTGGTAATCCAGTCTGGCAGCGTGCCGCGGGTTCGACTCCCGATCCCGACGGCCTTTACTGCATGTCTTCCCCCCCCATCTCTCTCCCCATTTCCTGTCAGCCTACTGTCTGTCCCTCCATAAAAAAAATATAAAATAAAGGTGAAAGCCAAAAAAAAAAAAAAAAAAGAATTGGACAGATTGATTTAGATCAAGAGTTATTCACGTTTTAAGATTTTCGATCTCATCCGCTAAAATGGGGGGGGGGGGGGGACATTTTGGATGACGTCCCAACCGGAAATGACATCGAATGTTGCCCAACAGCCGCTCCCAGCCTGGAGCGATGTGCTCGGTTTTGATATCAATAATGTTCCGTCCTTTTATTAATCTCCGTCCTGACTGAGCGTCGAACGTTACTATTTGATAGGACGGAGACCTCCGTTTATGCCACTCAGGGTGTTACTGTTAAAAGTAAATCAAGAGGAATATCAGAGAAGACCGGATGTGTGGGACTGGTGCAGAAGAAGGAGGTTGCCAAGCATTGATTGGATGGATATTTTGAGAGCAAAACCATTGATACCAACAGAAGTTTGGTGTGACCACCGAGAAGAGGAAAAGAAAATAAACACACACACTTTCACTACAAACACACAGGCTCACAGATGCAGAGAAACACACAACAAGCAGCACACACCTCAGCCCCCTAATAATCCGCTAATCCTGTTTATCATCAGCGAGCTGTTCTCAGTCAGTGCAAGCGATACATGAGAGAAATCACAGTCACAAACGCACTCCAATGTGCAGAGCTGAGATACAGTATAAATACACACATCTCTATTTCTTCATTTCTTTCTCAATCTCCACTACATTTAGCTATTTTCTCTCTCTCTCTCTCTCCCTGCCCCCGTCTCTCTGTTATCCCATTTTGGGCGGGAACCCCTTTTGGTGTTTTAAACATTATGTTGTAATTTAGCTATTGAAAAATAGCAGATCTACAAGTTCATAGCGCGCCACCGAGTGGCGCGCTATGAACTTGTAGGTCTGCTATTTTTGAAAAATCGTTAAAATGTGCCTCAAATCTTTCAGAAAATTGTCAAGAGTTATAGAAAACTTTTTTTTTTAAATTTCGACGTCAGGCCTGAATGGGTTATGCATCGGTTATGCCGTATATACTGTACATCACAATCCCACATCAATGCAGGCCTCTGAGAAATATGAGTGGCTGCACGCTCCTGTTTCTGAGGAGTTCCTCTAAGCCATTCTGACCTGAGATCAGATTCTAAAAATGTCTTCTACATCCCGACAGTTTTCTGAAAAGGCTATGTTTCTATGTCAGTGGTTCTTCGATTTTTCAAAAATAGCAGACCTACAAGCTCGTAGCGCGCCACTCGGTGGCGCGCTATGAGCTTGTAGATCTGCTATTTTTCAATAGCTAAAGCATAACATGGTGGAGCTGTTGCCCCCGCGACCCGACTACGGATAAGCGGTTGAAGATGGATGGATGGATAGATAAAGCATAACATAATGCTAACACCAAAAGGGGTTCCCGCCCAAAATGGGCTAAGCTGCAGAGAACTTATTCCTTCACTCTTCATGGGCGTCAAAAGTACAAAAGTGAGATGTTTTTTTGTGAAGGATATACCGCCAAGTAAATTTGCACCTAAACCGCAGCTGAACCATTTTCACTCTTTCCAAAATAGATATAGAAAACAAAAATTAGTGGGAGCTATTCCGCATTAGCCCAGTTGAAAAATGGGACTATTTGGATTTTTTGGGGAATAATCATAGATGATCCCAGCTTGGCTACATAAGAAGTAAATAAAATAAAAAAAAATCATGTTTCTCTTTTGGGATGATGATTCTAGGCTAAGTATGTTGTAAATGTAGCTATAATCACTAGTTCTCATTTCATAAGGTAATCTTCGGTGCTTAAAAGGTCATTGGAGAAATGAGTATTTGGCTGTTAACGCATTTTGGGCGGGAACCCCTTTTGGTGTTTTAAACATTGTTATAATTTAGCTATTGAAAAATAGCAGATCTACAAGCTCATAGCGCGCCACCGAGTGGCGCGCTACGAGCTTGTAGGTCTGCTATTTTTGAAAAAAACGTGAAAATATTTATTTCAGAAAACTGGAGGATTTAGAAGATTTTTTTTAAATTCCGAGGTCAGGCCTAAATGGTTTAAGAAGCACAGAGCAGGTTTTTTTTTTGCTTCAGTCCTTGTATTGTGTAACTCTAGCAGAGCACATCTTGGTAGGAAAAGGGAGTGAGGAGGAGGTCGTGATGAAGAGTCAGGTATGGTAAAAACTCAACGTACAGACATTCCGTTTGGTACATCGTTGCAGTTTTCTAAATGAGATTTGTTATAGGGCTAATGTTCCATTAGCAACGCCACTGCCATTGCGCTTGAAAGGTTCGCTCCAGTGACGTCACTGGGGTAAAACCCATCAAGGTGAGAACACCCTTACAGCAAAATAGCTAATAGTCTATTCGATTAATTGAGTATAAAGGACCCCAATGGAAACAAGCCAATAGGCTTTCTTTGGTTATAAATCCTATTAGCGGACCTTGTATTGAACTGTACTTTCCTGTGCTTTTTTCTGCAAACTGTTAATAAAGTATACTCAAACAATCAATGTTAAACCGGCAAGATGCTTCATGGGAATTGTAGGAACACCATGAACTGATGATATTATCGACAGGCGGGGTCATTTTCTGCCAGATTGATTGTATCACAAATAGGCTGTTTCTTAACCCATTTTGGGCGGGAACCCCTATTGAAAAATAGCAGATCTACAAGCTCATAGCGCGCCACCGAGTGGCGCGCTACGAGCTTGTAGGTCTGCTATTTTTGAAAAATCGAAGAACCACTGACATAGAAACATAGCTTTTTCAGAAAACTGTCAGGATTTAGAAGACATTTTTGGAATCTGATCTCAGATCAAAATTCAACAATTAACTGAAATGTACTCCCAAAGTGTGATAGTGTCCCTTTGACACACTGTCTTTGTGTTTGAATTTCAACTCAATGTTCAAAGCATTCAAAAGAAAAAAGGCTGAGAAAAAAAAAGGTTTAATTCTAATAATGCAACCTTTCCCATGAACAAACGTGTCAAATCCATCTTAGCTTAGTTTTAGCTTCGTTTTTATTTATTAGTCCTTATTGGTCGCGTTACTAAACGTTCTTGTTCTCCATTTGAGCTTCTTCGGTAGTGGGTACTGTATGTATGAGCATTGTATGTCTGTCCTGTTTTTCGTTGTGTATTTTTTTTTTGTTACTGGCAGAGCTGTGTCACTTATTTTGCATCTTCTCTTGGCCAGTTCACACTTGTAAAAGAGACTTCAGTCTCAATGTGGTTTTTACTGGTTAAATAAAGGTTAAAAAGAAAAAAAAATATATATATATATATATCTATTTCTAAGCCCAGGAAAAGTGCGGGAAAGTGTCAAAAGGTCTCAAGCTCGCAAGCAGACTAGCACATCCTTATTCCTTCTGCTGATTAATTCACAGCAAATCTCCAGCTGCTTTCCTACAACACACACTCATGTAATTATAACATCAACGCTTGGCCCGCCTTGTCATGAGCTCTGGCTTTGGGTTAGGGGTGTGGGGCGTGTGCAGTCAGCTATCTGTCACCTCCATCAACACCCAGTTTCATAGCAAATTACAACAACAGCAAGCAACGCGGCCGAGATAGATGCAGCAGGAGATAGTGGTGCATGTGAAAAGGAGACATCAATGACATTCAAACGATATTGAACTTCAACAACAACGAAATTCAGTGGCAAAGGCACTGTATTTTTATCATTAAGGTATATGGAATGTGTTCTTTCTCATGATGCCAATGATGTGTTCCTCTTAAGTCTGGTGTGTGCAGAGAGGTGAAAGCGGCTTTGCAGAAAGGACAGAGGCCTGGTCACTCAGGGCCACTCAGAACACAGGGGGGTCCCATTCCATTTCCTGATTCCAGGAAGCCCACTTTAAGGAAGCAGCGTGGGTTGGATTTCTCTCATTTCCTCCACTGACACTGTTCCTTTCTGGAATGTTGGAATGCGTCCGAAAGCCAAGCCAGGGAAGTGCCTCACCACTGGCATCCCAGGACCACTTCACCACTTTGTTGTGAGGCATCAATGAAGACGTCAATACCTTAACCCATTTTGACCTGGGAACGATTCTACAAAATGTCTTCTAAATCATGACAGTTTTCTGAAAAACCCTATGTTTCTGTGTCAGTGGTTCTCAAACGTTTTCATGTCAAGGACCCCCAAGATTATATGTAATTGGCCGTCACATTTTCACGATTTAAAAAAAATAGCAGACCTACAAGCTCATAGCGCGGCACAGAGTGCCGCGCTATGAGCTTGTAGATCTGCTATTTTTCAATAGCTAAAGTGTAACATAATGCTTGAATGCTTGAGGGGTTCCCGCCCAGAATGGGTTAAAACGGAGATTCAAAAGGGATCCATCCATTATGGCCATGATGGTGAGGTAACAGGCAAAGTGTTAAATGATCACACCCACAATTAGGCTAGCGAAACACTTCCTAAACTCTACACCTTCAAATATAAAACGGAGAGCAAGATGGTGTGAAATTCTGCACAGGAATCATCTAAGCTGACATAACCCTATTATAGACACAAACACACTATCATATGCAATATGCGCCACACACACACACACACACACACACACACACACACACACACACACACACACACACACACACACACACACACACACACACACACACACACACACACACACACACACACACACACACACACACACACACACACACACACACACACACACACACACACACACACACACACACACACACACACACACAGTAATCTTGTGTGCCTCCATCTTGGAGGCTTAGCCCAGTGGACTGGGGCGGCCGCTGCCAGCTCTCTGCCCTTTGGGGGGGGAGGGGGGGCAGGGGGGGCTAGGGAGGGCCACAGGGGAGCCGCAGGGCCTGGAGGAGCCCCACATGGATTGTATTTGGGAGCCTGAGGCATGAAATGGAATAGGTTTAATCTGTTATCACCTGAGGGGGAGTGTGGAGTGTCGGGGACAGACACTGACAGACAGAACTGTGTGTGTGTGTGTGTGTGTGTGTGTGTGTGTGTGTGTGTGTGTGTGTGTGTGTGTGTGTGTGTGTGTGTGTGTGTGTGTGTGTGTGTGTGTGTGCACAGCACCTCAGTCTCACCGGTAAATGAAATATCAGCCGCCAGACAGAGTGATATTGGTTTAATTTCTCTCTTGAAGTGCGCCTCTTTTCTCCTCCCTTTCCTCACGTCACTCTCTCCCTCTCCTTTCTGCTCCCCAAGTAATGTTGATTCACTGCCCTTAACTAGTCGCCTCTGTGTAAAAATCTCATACAAATTTACAAATCAACTCCTTTAGGTTTTCCGTCAAGACTCACTGGATCCAAGATGAACACACAGTTCAAGAGCGGGCGTTTTGACGCTTCGTAAACAGTCCGACGTCGTTGGCGACACCTCAGCCACAACTTCCTGTGAATGAATGAGTTCGAGAAAGAGGCGCGGGGGTGGGGAGTGTAAAGTCTGGTGCAATGCTAAGGGGGGGTGGTGTCGGAGGGGCCGTGGAGAGAAATGTGAAAACCGCGTTCTCTCTCTAGACCCCTTGAAGTGGCTCACCGTCTCCGCTATACTGTACTGTGAAGACATGAAGAGGTGGTGGTGGGTGGAAGTTCAAGTTAAAAGGCATACAAAAAAAGTGTCAATGGGTAAAGGGTGACAAATACAAAGTACAGGTGTGTACAGTAGCAACTGTGGCGGTGCCAAATTATGCTTCCATCGCCGCCCGTCGCTCACATACTAACCTCTGTCACTCTACACTGCTTCATGTTCTGTGTTCCATGGCAGGTAGAGTCATTTACAAAACTCTGCTATTCATTGTTGGACCACTGACTGAAGAACAAGTCTACTTCCACGACAAAAAAGGTGCACAGCCATTTCTCTATGCATCGCTGACGGGGCCAAGCCTTCAACCTTCAACTTGAAGGTGATCAGAGAGGTTTATACAGTACTGTACTGTACTGTACTGTACTGTACTGTACTGTACTGTACTGTACTGTACTGTACTGTACTGTACTGTACTGTACTGTACTGTACTGTACTGTACTGTACTGTACATGTGATGGTCAAAACTATGAGCACACTGGCAGATCTTAAAAGCATAGTGGTGCATGTACTCCTTTCCTTTGCTATAGTATAGGCAAGGTTTATTTCAGTTTTTCCATTTAGGTCTATATATATAGATGTTGTTGGGAAGTTGGTACTTACACTCACATACCGGTACTCATACACACCTACACTCACATACTCATACACACCTATAGACACACACAGAGCACTCTTCCTCCTACCTCACACCACAGGAACAGAAATGATTCCATTTCACATAATTACAGTTACACGAGTACACTGTGAGTACCATCGGTTTCTCACTCTAACCAAGTCAGGGTAAAACATATACTCGGTGTTCTAACAGCAGACCACTAAGTTAACGCAATATGAAAAGAACATCCAGTAAAGCGCTGCGAGTAGCATCTTTTCTTATACCAGGAAATGGTGGTCAACCAATGCTTGGCAGGTGTGAAAAGAGCCCCCTTCTCAATCTTCACCGCGCTCGCTCTGTTAGCGCCGAGGCCTCTCTCTCTCTCACTCTCTGACACAATTTCCATGCTCGACGCAGCAGAGGCAAGGTTGCAGGGAACATGTCATATTTATTTCCTCAAACAGAGGCCAAACCCCCGCGCCCGGGAGACCTTACGTTTGACATGGCACGGAAACAAAACCAACACGGCCCGTGGCCTCGCGGCGAACTTGCCTCAGTGCATTGCTATGCGGGGCCGACGGACGGACGGACGGACAGACGAGCACAGAGAGAGGGCCCACTGCACCGCTGTGTGTGTGTGTGTGCAGTTGCCATCGCAATCAAGCACACCAGCCGCCCACCCTGACAAACTATCAGGACCAACTAATTACGGGATTAGGTGATCAAACACGCTTTCTCTTGATGCCGGTGCCAACCGCGCTGCATGTTTTGGCATGTGTCAGTGTGTACCTGTCAATCTAACCAGAAAGAAGTGCAAACAGCTGGAGAAAAAGACAAAATGGAATAATAATATAATCAAGGCTAATGAGAGGTTCTTCCTGCTCTGTGACCATCAGAATTCCCCTGTGAACTAGGTCATGGTGAAGAAAATGGGAGGGGGGGGGGGGGGGGCAGCCGTGCAGGACATTGTTTCCGAAACCACGGGACTATTAATCAAATGACAGTGACGACACCTCGGCAGTGGCAGGTCTTGCACAACTCCATGCCGGTATGCACTGCCAACAGTCCGTAGCAAGATGGAGGGTCAGAATTTGTCAGAATTTTATTGAAAGGATAGCCCCTTGAGATGTAGCATCTCATTTTAGAGGGGGTCCTGTACACAGGGAAAAACATTACATACAGTACAGTGCAGTTACACAAATAGACAGTGCACAATAGACAATACAGACATGTACAGATAGTTAGCTTGCTCATCCTCTCCCACCCACTCCCCCATCCCCCCAACTTTTTCTGGACAAGCATATTGAGAGTACAGTACAGTGACTTGAAACAGGGGTCAGAAGTAAACAGCAGTACGGGCAGTGTTAGTAGCATGAACAGGTTGTTTTGAGGTGTGAATACAGGGAAGTCCTGAAGTAGCCAGGGGAGGTCACAGATCTTATAGAAAGAGGAAGATTGTTCCAGTCAAATGGAGCCTTGTAATGGAATGATCTACGTCCGGATTCAGAGGATATTCTACTGGGAATAGCAAAGTAGGGATGTTGAGTATTTCTAAGTGAGTATGGGGATGTATATGGTACCAGTGACTGTTTCAGGTATGGAGGGCAGTTGAAGTGCACACATTTAAAGGGAAGACACGGAGACTCAGTGGCCAGAACACGACGCACTCTGCAGAGTCTGCACTTGACCTTGTCCAAACTAAACGCCTAGTTTATAGTTCTACTCTATATCGCACGACTGTGTCACTTTGTGGAAATCTGTTCTTTTCAGCATGTGACGACACCATCATACTATGTCATACATTATAGGCTTACCTACGCTCTTCACCAAATGTGTCTTGCACATATATTTTTGAGTGGTGCAACCACTCCAAGGAACAGCAATGTCCGTGTTCACCTATGTGTTCACCTATGTGTTCACCTAACTATGTCACTATGAGCACGAGTACCAATGAGTACCAAAAGTGGCGCTGTTGTGCCAGAAACAGAGAGAGAGAGAGATATTAGCAGGCAGCAGTGCAGCACTGAGAGACAGAGAGAGAGAGGGGTGGGGGGGGGGGGGAGTTGCACCACTCAGTTCACACGGGTGTGATTTTTTTTTAACAAGAACATCATGTCTTTAACTCATTCCATGCCACAGGACGCCTTTGGACGCCTCCCCTTTATTAATAATGCCCTGCTGTAAATGAATCTTGTGTGATTGCTATGATAAGGTCTTAAACTAGAGGAAGAACTGCCTCTACTTTATGGGACCAAGCCAAATACATACATACATACATACATACATACATACATACATACATACATACATACATACATACATACATACATACCGTACGCACAATTACAAAGTAACAGGTTACTTGTTCCGTAACAAGTGATCCCATTGCATCCTAGCGCATTGTTTGTGCATGAGCTTGCAGCTCTGCTATTTTTTGCACATTTTTGAAAATGAATTATTTTATGGATAATTTTGTAGGATGGGTTAAATGGATTAGTCTGACTAACAGTTGCACCACTACTATAGGACTGTTACTGTTACGAGAAGCAGAGGAGGAAAAACAACTCACATTTCTTACTGAAGTAAAAGTATCAATACTGAAACGTAGAAATACTCTGTTAAGTAAGTAAACGTCTGGAATTCCAAATCTACTTGCGTGAAAGTATTGGTAATAAAATGTACTTGTACAAAAGTAGAAAGTACTCATTGTGCAAGTTTTCAAATGTATAAAAATCTTTTGAAAATAGCAGATCTACAAGCTACAAGCTTGTACTGTAGGTCAGCTATTATCAAATGGCCAAATTTAAGTGGCTATGTTTTGTAATAACACTCAAAATCTACAAAGTTACTAGTAACTAAACTTTGCAAATTGTAGTGGAGCAAAAGCACAACATTTGCCTTGTAGTGGAGTAGAAGTAAAAGTATTGGAAATTGGAAAAAAAGGCTTCTAAATCCTAACAGTTTTCTGAAAAACCCATTCCCGCGCTACAAGCTTGTAGATCTGCTATTTTCTATAGCTAAAATATAACATAATGCTTAAAACACCAAAAGGGGTTCCTGTCCAGAATGGGTTAAGTACTAATACCTCAAAAATGTACATACTGTAAGTGCAGTACTTGAGACTTGAGTAAATGTACTGTATACTTTCCAGCACTGAGGAGAAGCAGCTGGATGAAGTTGGGACCATACGAAGCGTATGGCTGGGTGGGTGACAGGTGACTGGCATTACAGTAGCATGCTGCCGTATCAGCTCTCACACTATATCTCCACGCTATCTCCAGCCTCATCGTAGGAGGGAGGAAACCTCCACGCTATCTCCAGCCTCATCGTAGGAGGGAGGAAACCTCCACGCTATCTCCAGCCTCATCGTAGGAGGGAGGAAACCTCCACGCTATCTCCAGCCTCATCGTAGGAGGGAGGAAACCTCCACGCTATCTCCAGCCTCATCGTAGGAGGGAGGAAACCTCCACGCTATCTCCAGCCTCATCATAGGAGGGAGGAAACCTCCACGCTATCTCCAGCCTCATCGTAGGAGGGAGGAAACCTCCACGCTATCTCCAGCCTCATCGTAGGAGGGAGGAAACCCCGACTATCTCCAGCCTCATCGTAGGAGGGAGGAAACCCTGACTATCTCCAGCCTCATCGTAGGAGGGAGGAAACCCCGACTATCTCCAGCCTCATCGTAGGAGGGAGGAAACCCCGACTATCTCCAGCCTCATCGTAGGAGGGAGGAAACCTCGCTATCTCCAGCCTCATCGTAGGAGGGAGGAAACCCCGACTATCTCCAGCCTCATCGTAGGAGGGAGGAAACCCCGACTATCTCCAGCCTCATCGTAGGAGGGAGGAAACCTCGCTATCTCCAGCCTCATCGTAGGAGGGAGGAAACCTCGCTATCTCCAGCCTCATCGTAGGAGGGAGGAAACCTCGCTATCTCCAGCCTCATCGTAGGAGGGAGGAAACCTCCACGCTATCTCCAGCCTCATCGTAGGAGGGAGGAAACCTCGCTATCTCCAGCCTCATCGTAGGAGGGAGGAAACCTCGCTATCTCCAGCCTCATCGTAGGAGGGAGGAAACCTCCACGCTATCTCCAGCCTCATCGTAGGAGGGAGGAAACCTCGCTATCTCCAGCCTCATCGTAGGAGGGAGGAAACCCCGACTATCTCCAGCCTCATCGTAGGAGGGAGGAAACCCCGACTAAGAACACGATTACTGCCTAACACGTTTAGACCCGAGACCTTGATTCTACAAAATGTCTTTTAAAACGGTCTTCTGAAAAACCCTATGTTTCTATGCCAGTGGTTCTCAAACTATTTCATATCAAGGACACCAAAAATTATATGTATTTGGCCCGCTGACCCCCTGACCCCCTTCTGGAAATATATTGTTCCAGTGACCCCCTCCCAGATGCAAAGATTTGGAATTGGAAACGTTCGCTGTGAAAGAATAGTCAAAGATTTGTGCCACATTTTCGCAAAAAAAAAAGCAGATCTACAAGCTCATAGCACTATGAGCTTGTAGATCTATGTTTCAACAGCTAACGTTTCAAATGGTGGTTAAAGACTAAGGCGACACAGATGCGTCGTCAGGTCTAAATGGGCTAATCAGATGGTGATATAGGATACTGTCTGAACACGCTGCTGCCGCCATGGGAGCCTACGAGTATACGACACAGACTGCCATGGGAGCCTACGAGTATACCACACAGACTGTCTGAACACGCTGCTGCCACCATGGGAGCCTACGAGTATACGACACAGACTGCCATGGGAGCCTACGAGTATACCACACAGACTGCCATGGGAGCCTACGAGTATACCACACAGACTGTCTGAACACGCTGCTGCCACCATGGGAGCCTACGAGTATACGACACAGACTGCCATGGGAGCCTACGAGTATACCACACAGACTGCCATGGGAGCCTACGAGTATACCACACAGACTGTCTGAACACGCTGCTGCCACCATGGGAGCCTACGAGTATACCACACAGACTGCCATGGGAGCCTACGAGTATACCACACAGACTGCCATGGGAGCCTACGAGTATACCACACAGACTGCCATGGGAGCCTACGAGTATACCACACAGACTGCCATGGGAGCCTACGAGTATACCACACAGACTGTCTGAACACGCTGCTGCCACCATGGGAGCCTACGAGTATACGACACAGACTGCCATGGGAGCCTACGAGTATACCACACAGACTGCCATGGGAGCCTACGAGTATACCACACAGACTGTCTGAACACGCTGCTGCCACCATGGGAGCCTACGAGTATACCACACAGACTGCCATGGGAGCCTACGAGTATACCACACAGACTGCCATGGGAGCCTACGAGTATACCACACAGACTGCCATGGGAGCCTACGAGTATACCACACAGACTGTCTGAACACGCTGCTGCCACCATGGGAGCCTACGAGTATACGACACAGACTGCCATGGGAGCCTACGAGTATACCACACAGACTGCCATGGGAGCCTACGAGTATACCACACAGACTGTCTGAACACGCTGCTGCCACCATGGGAGCCTACGAGTATACGACACAGACTGCCATGGGAGCCTACGAGTATACCACACAGACTGCCATGGGAGCCTACGAGTATACCACACAGACTGTCTGAACACGCTGCTGCCACCATGGGAGCCTACGAGTATACCACACAGACTGCCATGGGAGCCTACGAGTATACCACACAGACTGTCTGAACACGCTGCTGCCGCCATGGGAGCCTACGAGTATACCACACAGACTGGCTATTTATGAACACGCTGCTGCCGCCATGGGAGCCTACGAGTATACCACATACTGTCTGAACACGCTGCTGCCGCCATGGGAGCCTACGAGTATACCACATACTGTCTGACCACGCTGCTGCCGCCATGGGAGCCTACGAGTATACCACATACTGTCTGACCACGCTGCTGCCGCCATGGGAGCCTACGAGTATACCACATACTGTCTGAACACGCTGCTGCCGCCATGGGAGCCTACGAGTATACGACATACTGTCTAAACACGCTGCTGCCGCCATGGGAGCCTACGAGTATACGACATACTGTCTGACCACGCTGCTGCCGCCATGGGAGCCTACGAGTATACCACATACTGTCTGAACACGCTGCTGCCGCCATGGGAGCCTACGAGTATACGACATACTGTCTGACCACGCTGCTGCCGCCATGGGAGCCTACGAGTATACGACATACTGTCTGACCACGCTGCTGCCGCCATGGGAGCCTACGAGTATACCACATACTGTCTGAACACGCTGCTGCCGCCATGGGAGCCTACGAGTATACGACATACTGTCTGACCACGCTGCTGCCGCCATGGGAGCCTACGAGTATACCACATACTGTCTGAACACGCTGCTGCCGCCATGGGAGCCTATACGAGTATACGACATACTGTCTGAACACGCTGCTGCCGCCATGGGAGCCTACGAGTATACGACATACTGTCTGAACACGCTGCTGCCGCCATGGGAGCCTACGAGTATACGACATACTGTCTGAACTAGAGTTCTCAATCTCTGCCCGAACCCGGCCCGGCCCGACCCGGCCCGACATTTTCGGGTAGGGCCGGGCCCAAAATGCACGATAATTAGTCGGGCCGGGCCGAGCCTCGGGCTCTGTGATTTTCCGTGATTTTTTTTTTTTTAAATAATTTTATTATAACAAAAATAACAATTCTGTTGTTTGTGTAATGTATTTATTTAATATGAAGAGGGCTGAGCTGGTGAATGTTGGCGATTCACTTTTACAGTTTAGGCTATTATACTATGTGATGTGACTGAAGGAGAAGGAGGCGATGATCAGCAGCAGCACACCAAAGTGACAGAATAGAACGGTGGTTGTTGAACTTGCTACCGCTGGCTGGCCTCTGGTTTGCCAACCAAATGAGCTGCTTACTGCTCAGCATCAACTATATAACTTAAGTCAACTTGCCATATGCTTAAATGTTTTATAAGACCATCGATTCATCCGCAATAGCTCGTTTTGGAAACGTCGGGGTTTAACGAGACACTGCTGTCTCGTTGAACCCAGCTGGGTGAATAAGCTAAATTAGGCTACCTAATCAACGTCACCACGGTAAATGCTCCATATAACTATGAAAGCGCCTGCATACACGTAATATAGTTACATGATGACCAAGCAATGTTACAGTCACACAAGGCTACAGCTATTTGGTTTACAAATCGTATCGCAGCGCGCTGTAGGTACAGCTATTTAATTTCCCCATCGTAGCGCAGCGCGCCTCTTTGTGTGCCCACTGCCCAAAATAAAAGATCTGCAAGCTGTCGACAGACTCGACACGCCATCGAGCGGCATGTTGATGGTTTGTATGTCTGTTATTTTGGTTAGGCAACGCACATTACGCGTGGTATGTGGGTTTGAGAGGCAATGATTAATGTAAACTATGATGAAAAAGTTGCACTACAGTAGCCTATTGGACATAATTAACTGCGTCACTTCAGAGGATCGCTGCTACTTTGATTCAGAAGATGTTTACTCACCCCTGAAAATTGCTGGAAACCATTAGAATGTTGGAAATGGAACATTATCAGCCAATTAACGTGAGTTACATAAATCCTTTATTTCGGCGACTAGACTATTATGCGTTCTCTGACACTGTCGTCTCAATAATCCACGGCGCCGCGGCCATATAGTGGCATTTTTCTTTTTCCTTTTTTTCTTTTTTTTCACTCGGGCCTTTTCGGGTTTTCGGGCCTGACATTATGGTAATTGTTAGGGTCGGGCCGGGCCTCGGGCCGACCCAGTTGGGGTAGGGTAGGGCCGGGCCTTAATTTTCAGGCCCGATGAGAACTCTAGTCTGAACACGCTGCTGCCGCCATGGGAGCCTACGAGTATACGACATACTGTCTGAACACGCTGCTGCCGCCATGGGAGCCTACGAGTATACGACATACTGTCTGAACACGCTGCTGCCGCCATGGGAGCCTACGAGTATACGACATACTGTCTGAACACGCTGCTGCCGCCATGGGAGCCTACGAGTATACCACACAGACTGTCTGAACACGCTGCTGCCGCCATGGGAGCCTACGAGTATACCACATACTGTCTGAACACGCTGCTGCCGCCATGGGAGCCTACGAGTATACGACATACTGTCTGAACACGCTGCTGCCGCCATGGGAGCCTACGAGTATACCACACATACTGTCTGAACACGCTGCTGCCGCCATGGGAGCCTACGAGTATACGACATACTGTCTGAACACGCTGCTGCCGCCATGGGAGCCTACGAGTATACCACACATACTGTCTGAACACGCTGCTGCCGCCATGGGAGCCTACGAGTATACGACATACTGTCTGAACACGCTGCTGCCGCCATGGGAGCCTACGAGTATACCACATACTGTCTGAACACGCTGCTGCCGCCATGGGAGCCTACGAGTATACGACATACTGTCTGAACACGCTGCTGCCGCCATGGGAGCCTACGAGTATACGACACAGACTGGCTATTTCATTTGAGGTATAATGCTTTGTTCCAACGTTACCGTTTTGAGGTGGCGGGTGCACGGTGGCCCAGGGAGTAGCATCGCCGGATGGTAACCGCAAAGGTTGCCGGTTCGAACCCGGGCCCCCCCCCCAGAGTTAGTGTCGAAGTGGTGCCTTGGCATGGTTTCCGCCGACATCGGTGTGTGAATGTGTGTGAATGGGTGAATGTAATGCACAATCTATGTAAAGCGCCTTGGATAAAAGGCACTATATAAATGCACCATTTAGCTGATGCTCTCATCCAAAGCAATACAAAGAGCAAAGAGATGGGAGTCACAGCACCGCAGACAATAAGAGCGTCGCAGTCCCGTCCCCTCGAGAGACCCGCAAAAGAATTCCCTGTTCATTTTTCTTATAGACCTTTCAAAAAGTATTTATTTAAAGACGTTTATGCCGCGGACAAATCCAACTCTTGTGACAATCATGACAATAAACACAATTCAAACTAGAAAAAGTGCCCCTCGGGGCACAGGTCTCCACCAGGGCAGGTCAGGTTGAGGCCTCCTGGTGGCACTATAATAGGCCAATGTGAAAAGGGTGCCATTTCTTCATACGCCTTTGATGGCAATTGGATTGATTGATGCTTTTTGTTCCAAAAATGTGTTTTGCAAAAATCAACCTGGTGGTGGCGCTATAACAGGCCAATGTGAAAAGGGTGGGATATATTCCTCAGCCTAGTAAGAAAGTGTGAAAGATTTCACGTAAATTGCATGCTGCGTTCATGATTTGAGGCTTTTGTTCAAAAGGGGGCAATCTTGCAAACTGTGAAAGCCAATTATAGCCAATTAGGATGGAATATGAAATATCGGACAGATCCGACTTGAGCACATGACCATAGAGATACTGTGTAATGATTTGTGGCCTCCTGGTGGCGCTATAAAAGGCAGATGCGGAAAATGCAGGTCAAAGGTTTGTCCTTGGCCTCTAGGGAGTGTGCATGCAACGTTTCACGCAGATCGGTACAGTTTTAGGTAAAAAATGTGAAAAGCTGCCTCATGGTGGCGCTATAACAGGCCGCTCTGGAAAATGTGGGTCAGAGGTTCATCGTTGGCATCCAGGGAGTGTGTGTGCAAAGTTTGGCATCGACCGGGTTAACGGTGCCGGAGATTAGCTGTACACAGACGGACGGAAGGACAGACACACACACACACGGACGGAGTGCAAAACATACTCTCTCCCCAGGCCTTCGGCCTGGTGGAGACAATAATTAGAAAGAAGGAAAAAAACGGCAGGTAACAACACTTTTTTTGTTGTTTTTCTTCGTTGTAATTATTTGTTTGGTCCAAAGTATTGTGTTTGTTGTCATGATTTGTCACGACTCGAGTTGGCTTCGTACGACGCTTAAAAAGTCTTTAAATAAATACTTTTTGAAATGTCTATGGGGAAAATGCATTGGGAATTATTTCCTGGGCCTGGCGTCGCCATGAAAGGGGGCGGGACTAGACGTCAATGAATAGTGCATTAAAAGGGGATGTTAGAAACTAAAGTGGGGGTGCAGAGTGGTTTAGTTAGACTGGCATAGTTTAACCCATTTTGACCTGAGATCAGATTCTATAAATGTCTTCTACATCCTGACAGTTTTCTGAAAAAGCTATGTTTCTGTGTCAGTCGTTCTTCGATTTTTCAAAAATAGCAGACCTACAAGCTCGTAGCGCGCCACTCGGTGGCGCGCTGAGAGCTTGTAGATCTGCTATTTTTCAATAGCTAAAGCATAACATAATGCTAACACCAAAAGGGGTGCGTATACCACATACAGTATAGGCTTAGGCTCTAAGCCGCTGGTTCGATTCCCGAGCCCGGCGGCCTTTGCTGCGTGTCACTCCCCGTATCTCTCTCTCTCCCCGTTTCCTTCACTGTCATCAACATGCGTCAAAGGGGATGTTTGGAAAACAATAGAAACAAGCCATGTGCATATTCATGAAAACCACACACGTCCATTCTTTGGCAAACTGTCTCCTGCTCAGAAGCGTCTGTCCACTATACTGTTCTGTTGATTTGTTACTTTTTAAAAGGTATTTTAAGTAAAAATCTAACAAAAGACTTTTGTATTTTTACTATATATATTTGGAGGATCATGTATGAGAGTCGGTCTACTTTCTCTTTTCTTTGAGATTATTATTCTCACATGCATTTCCTCGAGTTACTTCTCCATTCCTCAAAACTGAAAAAGAGGTAATAGGCTAGTAGTTAAAGAGTGGAATTACTTCCTCGATTCACGTTTAGACACCACACCACAGCTGCAAAGGAGATGATAAATGGTGGTGATGAATAATCCCATGACCTTGCCATGATATTGTGACATTAACAAAGTACTGCAGAATGTGTACTGGTACTGTGTGACCGGTAGGCCACGGTAGGCCCTGGCTCTCTCTCTCGCTCTCTCTCTCTCATCATGAGCACACTTCCAACGAGCATATCCACATACCTGCCCTCAAGACACACATGCACACGCACACACATGCTTGCACACAATTAGCATTATACCTGAGGGGGTTGAGCGGAAAAAGTGTTAACAAAAGGTGGAACGCATGTGTGTGTGTGTGTGTGTGTGTGTGTGTGTGTGTGTGTGTGTGTGTGTGTGTGTGTGTGTGTGTGTGTGTGTGCCCGCCCGTGCGTGTGTGTCAGAGCTAACAAGTTGAGCTGTGTGCCACGTGCATGTATGTATGGTCAGTGCCATTCACTTGTCTGCGTGGCCATGTGTGCATGTGATTGTGTGCGTGTGCGCGCGCGTGCGTGTGTGTGACAGCTCAGCGAAGGGGGCAGGCTGCTGACGAAGATCTTTCTTAGCAGCTTGAGGCCCGGCTTTGTTTGGAGTATAAACATGTCAGAAAGTGTGAGAAAGCTGCTCTCGGAGAGGCAGCGATGGGCTCCTTTGTTTTGGTTCTCAGGGCAATAATAGCTGATGATGGACCAGGTTAACGTTAGCCTGTTAGCAGACATGCAGGTGGACACCAGGAGGGCAGAGTGAGGGGGGGGGGGGGGGGGGGAGCCTGGGGTAAAACAGGTCAGTCTTGTATTGGAGGTAAGTCGGTCCACATTAGTATAGGGACGATAATCGTTATTATTATCGTTTGTCGTGATAGAAAACATTTAGATTCATCGTGAAATTGTCCTCCATCATACACTAGGATGAATTAGCTTTTTGTTGAGCTGCAAATACAGTACAA
Organism: Electrona antarctica; assembly: GCF_951216825.1. Taxonomy (NCBI): domain Eukaryota; kingdom Metazoa; phylum Chordata; class Actinopteri; order Myctophiformes; family Myctophidae; genus Electrona; species Electrona antarctica. Next base: position 26,479,956 of record NC_136804.1, on the reverse strand, counting down.
CTTAGACGGATGTGTAAAGAGCACATTATACACTCCTCATTTCACTCTACACAAATCAATTTGCCCAAAAGAATGTTGCCCCCAGAATAAGGATGATGTGGGTTAAAGAGTAAAATTGTATTTAAATTTTTAAGCAGTTCAGATTATCGCAATAATATCGTTAAACGCAACTTTGTTTGTTTTGCCACAAAAATCGTGCCATGTAATTTCCATATCGTCCGATCCCCAGTCCACATCTCGGTTGTCTTTTCAAAACGAGGCCCCCCTTTAAGCCACAATTCTCAACTTCTAACCAGTAGAACAGTGGTATGGATTGTCCACATACAAAAAAAAAATACAAAAATATTACACTAATGGGCACTCACCAAAACACATTTGGGGGCCCTACATATTCCCAAAGAAAATGAGAGAAATTGAATGAGCAAAACCCCACCCACAGCACTCCCTGAAACCAATACCACCCGATAAGGCCTTACCCCTACACCATATCAAGCCCATCAAACCCCCCATAACGATCAACACTATATCATTATAGAATTACATAATCTCGTTACATCATGGTACATTACTAAACCTCGTTATCCCATTTAGTTCCTTTCGGTCACAGTGATTATGGTCATGGGGAGGCTCCGCCCTTTTCCTTGTACTCCCACTCACACAACCGAGAGGAAGCAGGAAGCTGCACACACGTCAGTCAACCCCAGACAGGAAGTGCCCGGAAGACTGCAACCCTTTAATGCTGCAATTATTCTAAGTATTGTTTGGATTGATAATCACGCTCATTAGGGAGAGAGAGAGAGAGAGAGAGAGAGAGAGAGAGACAGAGGGGGAGAGAGGAAGGAAGTAGGAAGCTCTTAGGCTACTTGTCTGAGGCTGTGACCCGGGCCTGCAGTGGTCCACGGGGGCCTGATGGGGGTAAAAGGAAGAGGGGGGGGGGGGGGGGGTCAGCACTGAAGCGCTGCTTGGACGCGTTGTTGATGCTCTCCAACGGAACATGTTTGCTCAAAGATCGCATTTTATCTGCATTTCTCACAGCAATTATCCCCGACTTGTGCTTCCAGAGGGAGAGGAGGGAGGGCTAAAAAATGCCGGCTATAGGGGTCTATTGGGTGGGACCAACACCGAGGTGGGCTGTAGCCTGCGGTCAGCGAGCATTCAGTCAGTCATCACAGGTCACAGGGGAGCTGTCTGTGGGAAGCTTACTCAACACATATGGCTGAGCTAGTACATGAGGGCAGGAAAAAAATGGATTTCAGAAATTAACCCGTTTCGACCCGAGGACGATTCTACAAATGCCTTCTAAATCCTGACAGTTTTCTGAAAACCCTATGTTTCTATGTCAGTTGTTCTCAAACATTTTCATGTCAAGGAGAATTTTCATGAAATTGGCCGCCGACCCCCATATGTCTGAAAATATGTTGTTCCAGACCTACAAGCTCGGTGCCGCGCTATGAGCTTGTAGATCTGCTATTTTTCAATAGCTAAAGTACAACATAATGCTTACAACACCAAAAGGGGTTCCTGCATGCTCAAAATGGGTTAAAGAAGCCCCGTGCATTCTCAGCGCAGGGATGTTGAAATATACACATTAGAAGGTTTAGGTGGGGAATAATGAACAAATAACCTCGATAAGAGCAAAGAGGGCAAAACTAAGCGGTAACAAAAGGAGAAATAAATGAAGGCATGGATACCGCAAGTGGTGGTGTTTCAGATGTGCGCAGCTCGCAAAAAAAACAACAACCGGAATTGCGAGTTGCTGTGCCAACTTGTTCCGTCTGTACAGACGAAGAGGATGGGGCGGGAGTTTAAAAGCCCTAAATATCGCACCTGCTCATCAATTACATGCTGGTAATTTCGGCATGTAAGCACCTCGTTAAAACGATGGTAACTATGGAGGAACTTCTCGTATTTTTCTCAGAGGGGAATTTGCTCCAGGATATTAAAAAAAAGGGTGGAAGAATATGAGGAAGGCAAAAAAAATAAATCTGGCGGGGGAGCCAAGTATAAAGAGCAGCCAGGTACGAAAGCGTTGCAACACGCAGGACTTAGAAAAACCCGTAATTAGAGTGCTAGTAAGGCTGTCAGCCGGCAAATATCGTTTACTTGAGGCAGACTGCTGTGGCATACAGACAGTAACAGCTTGCCAAGCACAATTAGAGGAGTGTCACTGATTACCTCAGGTTTTTGTATTTGCTTTCCGTTCGTTTTTTTTATTTTTTATTCACGCTCACACTTTTAATCCTGCTCACATCGTTCCATTATTACACACACCATCTGCCGCCTCGCGTTTCACTACTATGGCCTACTAGATAAGAGAACAGATTAGCTGATGAAGAAATGCTATCGACGTGTCAGTTGTTTTAGAGGTGTGAGAGAAATATAGAGGAGTATACTGTGAAATGACTGTAGAATATAATCTAATGGCCAACACAAACAGCTGTTGTTGAGTGTTGCCTTTTCAGATGCTTTTCATGAGATTACTTTTATTATCCCCGCCAGGCTAGAACAGCCAGGTGATGATGGATAAACCACACCAATGAAACTCATTGAAACTCAATTTGCAATGAGTTGCATTGGTGTGGTTTACTTTAAAAAACGTTTTGTCCCAACCTGACCCTTTGGTGTGGTTTGGGTTTAAGGTAACCTGACTCCGCCAGATGGGGCAGCAGAGAGTACACTGGGTTCCCCCCTCCTGCTCCCATCTGGGAACTCTCAGGCAGACTTGATGCTCCGGCCACAAAACGGCCTGGCCAATCAGCGGCAGCTAGAGGCGGGATCAAGGCATACACAGTGCTGCCTTGATCCCGCCTCTAGCTGCCGCTGATTGGCCAGGCCGTTTTGTGCCTGGCCAATGAAATAAACGGGCCAATGAAATAAACAGTAGTATAGACATCACACTATCAGCCCCTCCCCCTTTATCATACAGCTGTGGGTGCGGCTTCAGTTCAGGTGGATCACCACCCATCAGGCAAACCAGGCATACTTAATGAACTGGTGGGCGTGTCCACAAAAGCATGATTTTAACAAATACTGTATACTTTTTGGAAAAAGTTCTTCCTCCTTACCGGTATATTATAATAATACCTGATGATCATGTTTTAGGGTGGAAAAAAATCGTGGCACTCCATCATTAAGTTCTGAACTATTTATTTTACATCGTTTTAACTTTTTATTCTTCGTACCTTGTATATGAACCCGAGTCCGCTAATAAAAATATATAATGTATTTACTTTACAGTCTGTCACTGTTGTCAGAATCATCATTTATGGTTGGTTTTGAAGACACACACATTGTGTTTTTCCCCCTATGTTGTAGGTAGTCGTTTTCAGTTGCGGTCACTTGATACTTTTTAGCTAGCTGTCACAAGCTCGGTGTACCTGTGCATGCAACTTGCAAGCATGCATGGACATAGTTGGCATTCCTTGGTGTTCAATGTGGGATAGTTCTGGGTGACATGCGTTCAGTCTCTGCAGGCTGTATCATCCACACGTTCACATACCAACAGGGAAACAAGCCAGTCCAGTTGTGCGCCACACACACACACACGCACACGCGCACACACGCACGCACACGTGTTCAGTCTTAAAACAACACAAAGGAGACATTAACATTTGACCTCTTGTTTAATCCCGGGACCTGCTACTGTTCCTCACATTGTTTCCTAATTGCTGCCCTCCATTGTGGCCCCGTTTTGGTCCAGATCGGTCTGCCTTGCAGGTCCACGCCGGCTCAGCCTCATAATAGGACTGCAGCACAAAGACATGGCTACATTAAAGATACATGTATTCAGAGTTCCAACACTAATATAGCAGCCCTGTTACACTATAGTCAATATGACTCAATGAACACGTGTGGTCTTGAATATCAAAATGAGAGCAACGATGGGATGACTGCACCCATTGTTTGATCTCATCGGAACGGCGAGAAGTTTGATATTTTGGCTTAACCCTCTGGTTTGTTAATTCATTTCAAAGACTTTAGAGAGTTTAGAGATGGATGAATGAGACAGAAGAATGTCTTTGATAAACACACTCATGGCCCTTGGGGTAAGTGAGCTTAATAGGCAGGCAGGCAAGACACGCATGCACTAACACACACACACACACACTAACACACACACACCCCTCCCTGCTCTGGGGTCGAGCTGATTACAGGGGTACGTTAGCCCCCCGGGGCCAGGCCATTCAGAGAGGGGTTTAAACACACACACACACACACACACACACGTTTATGGTATTTACATCCATTTGCATAGCTAAGACTCTGGCCAGGGAGTTTGTTTAGTCCTGCTGGGAGGCACTAGCCACTGTGTCCCCCCCCCCACCCCTCCCCAGTTGCACCGTCTTAAAAGCAACCTTGCCCCGGGTCAGGTGCGCCCTGGGCAGAATGAAGAAACAAGGGTCCCTGTATAGGGGGACTCTGCGGGGTGGCTGGGCTGTTCATGGATCAGTCTAACTGTCCTCGTTGACCACTGAAAAGATGTTAGTTATTCTGCTATTCACACCTGGGGGTTCATTACAGTCACACCTTCCATTGATGCAGCCCCCCCCCCCCCCCCCCCCGTCTCAATTGAATACAACTCAATTCAAAAGGGGCTACATTGGCATGAGAAAACATGTGTTTACGTTGCGTTTTGTGAAATAACCCATTGATGCCTGGTGCAACCTATACGTTGTTCTACCCTTGATGCCGGAGCGCTCTCTGTGTCTCATCAGCTATTGATATACATGTAGCAACATAACTTATTTAAAAAAAATATTAATCAAAATTTTAAGGTTTTCAGAAACCTTAGCTTCTTAGGCCCTAGAAGGCATTCCCAGATTCGGCCTCAGGCATCAATGGGATAAAACAATTGAAAACTGTTGAAAAAAATGTAATTGAAAAAAAGTATGAAGCAGACAAATAAAAAGTAATAAATAATTTTGTAAACCGTAGAGATGCCCCGATTGTATATATTATATAACCATAGAAGGGGAAAAAAATACAGTCCAAATCGTCTCATGCACGAATGACGCACACACCTGCGCGATCACGTGCATGTGAATGAGCGTGAACCCGATGAGCACACCCCTAGCCTAGGCGCATTCTTTGTTGTGTGCATGTCACGGTTTGAACCGGACGCAAATTAAAAAGTAGAGGTGCTCCGATCAGGTTTTTTGGGACCGGCCCCGATCGATCACCCATTGTTTTTATCACGATCGGCCGATATACCGATCTTGTGCGTAAGGGGACCACTTAAAAAATTCCAAAATTATTATGTGTCAAAACCCACGTCAAAACTGTTCCTGTGTGTGTGCGGAGGAAGTTCAGGCCTGTCACAATGATGCAAAACGATATTATACTATATATCTGATTGACTTATATCCCACTTAAATGGTATAAAAGATCGGTTTCTCCAGATCTGGTAAATCTCAGATCACTGATCGAGTCATTTGGATTGTATTGAGTGAAACTCGGCCGATCACCGATCGGTGGCTGATCGACCGGAGCACCTATATTAAAAAAGGTACACTTTCTTCAAAGATGCTTTGACCAAATAAATATATTCATCTTCCAGTGGTTGGTTTTGTTACCAGTGGTTGCCAAAACCATGAAAGTAGCACAATTTCTGTTAGAGATACAATATGTACATAAAGGTCAGGAAAGGTATAAAACGTTTGAGACAAATAGCGCCAGTTGACAAATATCGGCAGTTTTTCAAATGTATTTAAGGCAGTTGCTTTGTTTGTATAGAAGTTACGTATATGTGTCTCTGTGTCTTCTCCACTCTCTCCACCCTGACTCTGATCTCACGCGGCTCATGGACACGTATAGGCCTCATTAGCTGCCGTACTGTGGGCAGAACCTCTGCTAACCTCTGTAGTAGAGGCCATTCGTTCGAATGGCACGCTCAAAATTATATGAGACAGCAGGTCGAAACTCTGATTAAAAATATGAAACATGGGCCTGGGCCGTGGCTCAGCGGTCCAGGCACATTGGCCGGTAGTCCAAGTCTGGCAGTGTGCCGCGGGTTCGACTCCCGATACCGACGGCCTTTACTGCATGTCACTCCCCCATCTCTCTCCCCCATTTCCTGTCAGCCTACTGTCTGTCCCTCTATAAAAAATATAAAATAAAGGCGAAAGCCACAAAAAAAACATTAAAAAAAGAAAATATATATATATATGAAACATGAATGCAGGAGGATTCTCAAATGATGTGTATATAGCAGTCTTTTTCACATTTATGCAAAAATGCTCTCATGTTTCAGATACAGTATCAACAAGGGAATTTCAAAATGGCCAAGTACAAGCCATAAACAGTATTTTTTGCGTGCAATATGCCTGCCAGTCAGCGAGTTAACTTTGAAGTGTGACGCTGTGGATAAATGCCACTCCTCTGACGGCAGGCTAGATCAGTCTGCTTATCGGCCAGAAACATAAAAGGACATGAATGTATTCATCATCTCTGTTCTATCGTGGTTCGTTTGCGGGACGATTACACGGTCAATTTATGAATAAAATATTGGGAGTATATTTGTATTTGCAGCCTATATTAGCAACGCGAGTAAGTGAAACAATTGATGAGCTATACTAAAGCACAGTGCCGTTAGAGTAGGTAGTTGGTATAATGAGCGTGTGTTAGCCTCCCTCTGTGCCTGCTGATGGCCTACTATTATGGGGCATCGGCATGGCTGCTGAGGGGAGCCTGTTGCCCAGCTAGAAGCCATAGACAATCAAACGGAGTCCATTGTGCTGCTGGAGGACCAATCAACCCCAGAGAGAGACAGATGACAGAGAACACAGGAGGAGGTAAATGAGACTCAATAGGTTTGTTTGTGTGTGTGTGTGTGTGTGTGTCTCTCACATATGTAGATACACATGCAAAAACAACACAATCACACCCAATGGAGACCTCAAAAGGTTGGACCTGTCTGGCTCGGTTCAATGCACACATCCAGACTTACTGGAGGCCCCACCAGCATGCGCACGCACGCACGCACGCACGCACGCACGCACGCACGCACGCACGCACGCACGCACGCACACTAGTCGACTAGTTGTTTAACTACCTATTATGTTGGGGGGGGGGGGGAATAAATATTTGTACATTTAAAAACTGTGTACATGGTGACTATAACTATAATCTACCTGATCTTGAGGCCTACAACATCGAAAAAATCTTATCAACTATAGTCAACTAGTACCAACAAGATGGACTAGTGGATTTAATAGTCGACTAACTAGTCGACTAGATGCTTAATGCGCACGCACGCACGCGCACGCGCACGCACACGCACACACACACACACACACACACACACACACACACACACACACACACACACCCATAAACACCAATCAGCAGGCCTGCTGTGCCGTCTGCTGTGACAGCAGTTAGCGTTCGCTGCAAAGGTCGCAATCAGAGTGACCTCTGCTACAGTAGAGAATGGCGCTCAATGCAGCTAGGCCCGGTCAGGGGCTGTAAAATCTAGAAATGCACTCCGTCGACCTGCCAACTTGCGCTTTGCACACAAGTAGGCCATGAATGAACTGCTGTGTGCCAGCAATGCACACCATGAGATGCGTTCATGGCGCAATGCTAGTATTAACCAATGTCTACTACAATTGCTGTTCTAAATGTTTTTACACCCTTTTATACAACTTTGAAACGTACATTAGTTACGTTACCAAGAATGGTGGCCCCCTATTGGCCGGTGGAGGACAACATACATACATACATACCCAGTCGATCGCAGTACTTGCGCACTCTGCTTGCGCAAGTAATAATAAAACCCCAGTCAACTGTAATACAGCTCTAAGATCTACCATGGATCGTCCACCATAAACAACACGAGAGGTCCCTATTACGAACAAGAGGACGGACAGATGGACCAGAGAGACGGCCTAGGTAGAGCCAAGGTAGGGGGGGGAGGGGGGGGTCGACAGAGCCACCGCAGGAGGGACGGATCACTGGAGTGCTCGACGGAGGAGGGATGGGCGTGTGTAATTAAAGCAGGAGTCAGTGCTCTATGGAGACCAACAGATGGAGGGGAGGACCCCCCACCACCCCTCCAATTCCACAGAGGGCTGGGGCTGGCAAGCGGAGGAACGCTAAGAGCAATGTGTGACTGTGTGTGCATGCATGTGTGCGGGCCTGTGCGTGTGATAAGCACATGTTCCCCCGGGTGTGCGCTTGAGCGATCTAAAAGGGGCAATTAATTTGTTTCATATACGATTTAACTTCTCCAAGTGCCGACAAAGGAAGGCAGTCCTCCGGGAGCCCTGAATGCTCCCTGATACAAACCAGAGACCACAGGGGAGAGATGCACAATAATGCTCGTTCATGACCAAGCTTCCGTGTGTACAGAGCGGGATAGAGGGGGGGGGGGGGGGGGGGGGGGTATCCACATGTAAACTAATTTCCCTCCATGAATACGTAATGGAAACCAACAAGGCTAATGACTCATAGAGGTGACCTATTTATCAATGGTGAGGAAATGGGGATTTGAAGCCATAGGCTGTGACGTGCGTAAGAAGTGATTTGGAGAGGCAGCCAGTATAACTGCCCCGGGAGAGACCATCTTCTTTTTGACTAGTATATGCATTTCCCTCATCTAATTCATAGCCGTCTATCTTATAGTTCCATTCCTTGACCTGGAAAGGTCATGGCTGTACAAACTTAAATCCCCCCGCCCCCCCCCCCACTGCCGCCACACACACACACACACACACGACAGCTTCTGCTCAGTAGCCCTCATGCGCTTGTTGATCCTGTGTCAAGGTTACTTATGGGAGGTCAGAGGCCGAAGCCCTGTGCAGCCTGTGTGGCTCAACACTCAGGCACACCACCCCTCCAATTCTCTGTTAACTATCCCTCATCAAACCCTTTTCACGCTAGCCCCCCCCCCCACCCCCCGCCCCTGACCTCATCCCCTCGCTGGCCCTCATTTAGTCTCATTAACTCACCAGCCAACGCACCCCATCTCTCCATCGCCTCACCTCCACCCCCTCCCATACACACCACCTCCCTCCCTGGCTGCTGCAGCAGCACAGTGATGCTATCAGGGCTGCGTCAGGGCCTGTATACTGCTCTCCTGAGAGACCCCAAAGGCGCTGGGAACCAAGACCCCCAAACGCTTCTCTGGAGAAAGAACAGAGAGAGATGGTGGGACGACGATGATGATGATGATGATGGGCTGAGTGATGATGGGAGAGAGGGGGGAATGGGCCTTTTAACACCACTGAGTGGCTAATAGGGAGGTGGACGGCAGAGATAGTAGCAGTTTCCATTGTGCCCTATATTCTGCCCCCTAATTAAAAAAAAAAGGAAACTGGGTCTGGCGATAAGGACAGCATGCGAGTCTCATCAACGCTGATAGGAAACGGAGTGGTGAAGCCATCTTCACCAGAGAATAAGGACAGCATGCGAGTCTCATCAACGCTGATAGGAAACGGAGTGGTGAAGCCATCTTCACCAGAGAATAAGAGAAAGGGTACAAAAGGACCAAAAAAAAGGAACAGGGAGCGTGGGAAAGATTCTGACGAGCCGAACTGTACGGAGACAGTCGTCAAGCCCCGGCGCTCTCATAACTAAACACCTGAGCTGAGCTCAGCACAATCTGAAAACTAGCCACGGAGAGTTTACTTTTCACCATATAATGAATAGCCCCTAACACAAAGTAACATTTAATCTCTGCACTATAGCGCGCCACAATCTAGTTAACATTTTACTGTGTGTGTGTGTGTGTGTGTGTGTGTGTGTGTGTGTGTGTGTGTGACTGTTTTGAGAAGGAAAGTTGCGTCATTTTTTTTGGGGGGGGGGGGAACGTGTGCGTGCGGGATTGGGGTTGTGACTGTTTTGAGAAGGAAAGTTGCGTCGTTTGTCTCATTTGCCACGTCGGCCGAAAACCGTGCCAGGCCAGGAAAAAGTGTGGGGTGCAGATAGGCTCTGAGGAAACACTGGACCTCCTCCCTGGAAGTGTCAAACCTGTTTACCCCATCTGTTAATGAGCCTGTAAAAGCACAGCTGATTGGACTTCAAGACATGCGGGCAAATAAAGTGCTGAGGAATGCTAGGAATTCAAAAAAGGGACTGAATTCATTTATACAGCCTATTTCATATGGGCTACTTGATAAACGTGTGTCAAGAGTGTGCGTCAAGCCCTAATCAAGACCAATAACAAGACTGGAGAGGAAAATATGATTCTAAGAAACTCCAACGTCGCAGACACTGCGAGTGTTTTGACGATAGGGAATGTCCCGATCACGCTTTTTTGCTCCGGATCCGATTCTGATCATTTGATTTTGAGCATCTGCCGATACCGATTTTTCCTGATCCGATATTTATATTTTATAGAACACGTTCATGCCATATCACACAATAGTACAATATCCCAAATCACAGACAATTTCCAGTCTAATATCATGATGATGATATGGATATAATATTGATACTAGGGATGTCCCGATCACGTTTTTTGGCTCCCAATCCGATTCCGATCATTTGAAAATGACGTGATCGCCCCCGATTTCCGATCCGATCGGGACAACCCTAGTTTTGACCCCAAATAACGTTCATACCCACCTGCTGCTGTGCAGGCAGAAAGGGTACAGGGCTAACCTTTTTCACCACCATCCCTGAATCTTTCCAAAATACATTTTAACTATAGGGGTGCACGATTATGAAATTATGACCGATATCCGATTATTTGCAGTGTCATATCAGCCGATACCGATTCTGACTGATTTCCGATATTAATATTATACATAGGACCACAATGGAAACAAGCCTATAGGTCCTATTCTTCACTTGCACAATGTAGGAGGCGGGACTAAGGGGGACTTCATGTTGGGATATCACCCAAGTGTTTTCTTCCTGTCCATCGGGAGTGCATGTAAGTCAGTCATTTTCTACGAACAATTATAGTATTTTCTCGTCACTTGTAATTTTTTTAATTACGTTTAAAAAAAACTTTTATTCATATGGTTCATTAATTTACCATTCGTTTTTATCGTAATGTTTTATTTAGGGTTTTTTTCTCAAGGGGAAAGTTGTATGCTCCAGTGCAGCAGCACAGACAGGCAAAATCGCTTATAATAAGCAGACCTGGCAACACTAAGTCAGTGCTACTGTGGATTCTTAATTAAAGCGGGTGATTAACTGCGATTGTCCAATGCCAAAACAAATAGGTTAGAAACCGTTCTAAGGATGGCAAGCTTTCGACACCTCATAGCTGTCAATGTTGTTTTGCATGGCTGTGTTGTTGAACACGTACAGCTTAAGGTCGGGAAAGTCACCACCCAGGTGATGGCAATCATTACCGTGTATTACATGAAAACTCCTGTCGGGCGGTCGCTATAAAGTTGATTGAGTTGGATACGGTTTCTCCCTCTAACATTTCCTTCCAACGTTTGGAATTGATCTGGATCTGGATATTCTATATTTCTTGTACAATGTTTCATTGTGTTCTACAGGTAGAGGCCTCGTATATATAAGCCCCTTGGGCTTTTTTGCCTCAGCCTAGCACTTTACCCTTCTTATATTTATATGTTCACTGTGTTGTTTTTGAGTGGTGTAAACCACTCCTACAACTGGCTTTGTTAGTTTACGTGTCTGTTCGTACCAAAAAATGAGCATGGTTGCTATGGTCACCCAGTTCACACGGGTGTGATTTCATTACGTCAGACATTACGTCAGACCACAGCTGATCAGTCTATATAAGACCTTACACCACTCAGTTCACACGGGTGTGATTTTTTATACTGTGCTGAATAAATAAATACAAAATACAATAAAAAAATCTCTGCCTAGCCTGGGCAGCATTCCCTTTCAGGTTTATGATCCGGTCGGGAACGGATGATATCTTGTAGTCATTGTTTTGTAGTCATCAGGCCGGAACCCTCAAGCCAGAACTTCCTTTCCCTCAAACCGATAGAATAATACCTTCCCAATAATAGCGTGATTCGCTCTCTCTCTCTCGTAGCCTGCGATGAGAATAGAATTCCCCCGTGGGATAACAATGGTATACAGACGTTAAATAGTCTCTGGAAAGCACACTCACGTTTATATTAATTTTGTATTTTAGAAATCAGCAAAACTATTGGGAAGGTATTGTTCTTCCGGTTTGAGGGAAAGGAAGTTCTGGTTTGAGGGTTCCGGCCTGATGACTACAACATGACGCAAGATATCATCCGCTCTCGACCGGATCACACGGCAATTTAGTAACACAGAACCAGGCTTTCCTCTGAGGTGGAAAGCCTGGTGACGCGAGGTTAATCTGAGGTGGAAAGCCTGGTGACGCGAGGTTAATCTCTGCCAGAGTTTGTAGGTCGGCGTGTTTCGCCTAGGGTTGGACGCAGTTCCCAATTTGACAGTATGGCTGTTGTCCATCTTTTTCTGATGCAGAGATTAAAATAGGGTGCATTTTGCATCCCAAAACGCAGTTTATAGTTAAGGGACGCAATAAAACAACGACCTCTGCATCCACGGGATGCACTACTGTACCGCTGTACTGTTTTTTTAATTCTAGTTTATTTTGCTAGCTTTAGTTATAATAATCATTTCTTGTTGTTTTCTACATGAATATAACCACAACCATATAAAATGAAATGGGAGTTAAATGCTGCAAGTTGTAAAAATGACAAAATATGACTCCTAACGTCGTTGAAGTGGGACTCATAAAATGTCCCTGGGACTCATTCTAAAAGACCATCCCTGCATCCCAGGACTCATTACATTGAAAACCTATTTACATCACTGCTGATGTAAAATAGCGCAGCATGTTTACACCTAAGTTCTACGTGAGAAGGATGATCGGTATTGCCCGTGGTAATTGTAAACATAGTACTTTTCACAGGTCTCGTGCAATGTGCCGCGAATTTCTGTTTACGCACCGACAGTGATATGCAAAGTGGGCACAAAACTTTTTTTTGTCCCCAACTCATACAATGTCCTCTGGATGATGGGATGACATTGCCCAGACAGGGCGATGAATAACAGTCTAAGACATATTTTCTTATATTGTATGAAAGTGAGGAGTGAGGGAGAAAGTCTGTGAGGGGAGGAGGAGTGATAGAGAGTTAGGGACTGAACAATAGAGAGGTACTGTAGAGACAGATTAACTATCTTTTAAGGCCCTGATTTACAGCTATGTGTCAGCTTCACAGGGGGAATTAAATATAGCATGATGTATGTCTCTTGGAAATGGCCTGAAATGGTGACGAAAGGCTTGATACTGTATGAGCATGTACATTTCCATTCCACCAACACTCACCTCAACACCCACACACACACAATAAGGAGTCTCACCTGACCATATGAAAGGCTTGATACTGTATGAGCATGTACATTTCCATTCCACCAACACTCAACTCAACACCCACACACACAACACAATAAGGAGTCTCACCTGACCATATGAAAACAACAAAGAATATATACTGGGCCGAGTGGGCTCAGAGAAACGTCAAAATGCAAATTAATTTTGTGTTTTTCTACACGACGGCAGTATTCTTCACTCAAAGTTACGCACGAGCAAACACACACACACACACAGTCACACACGCATAGACATGTTGCGCACACTTGATTCTTCCCAAGGATATCTCGGTGGTTACACTTAGAAAAATAAACTCTCCTAGCCCCTGCCCTCTTATCGAATACAAAGCTCTGTGTGTTTGCTTTTACTGAGAGGTGCAAACTCAGGCCTCTGTCCGTTTATCTAGACCTGACAGCACTTCAGACCATCATACAAGCCCATACAGTTGGAGTGTGGGACTGTTAACAATAGATCTCTCTCACTCCGGTGTTGTTGACCGAGCGATAGCAATGATGCTAAAGTTAGCTTAGCTCAGCTATCTCCGGGCAAAGCCCTTGAGCGTATGATGGGAGCACAATGCACTGCTGCATCACAGTCACTCACACATACACACACAGACGCACGCGCACACACACACACACACACACGCGCGCGCACACTCACACAAACACACACACACACACAAACAAACATACAGAGATTAAATCTGGCCTGGCTATTGCAGGCCCCTCTCTTTGATGAGCCAAGGAGCCAAGAGTCTGGGTGCTGGATTAAGATGGCTATGGTAGATTCAAAAACACACACACACACACACACACACACACACACACACACACACACACACACACACACACACACACACACACACACACACACACACACACACACACACACACACACACACACACACACACACACACACACACACACACACACACACACACACACACACACACACACACACACACACACACAGGGGGGGTTAACCCTGATCCCATTCATTTACATTAAGTAGTTCTTTTTTACATTCTTTTTCTTTCTTTAGCGGACACAAAGACCTCATCCTCCACAATGGTTAAAAAAACCCCACCTCTGAGAGATCAGCTAGCATAAACAAACACTTTGTCATCCGAGAGAGAACGGGTCCTTTCTCTTTCTCTCTTACTCAACACGAGCATAGCGCCCGGTGCTTGTCTGGCTCTTTAATAAATTATATCCGAGGTTTGAAGGAAAGACCCATATTATTAGAGCCAATCGACGGGTAGTGTAACATGGCTGTGTTGTGTTACACCATGGAAAAGCACCGGCGTGATTCTCAGCGTAGCGCCATTGTTTATGGAAGCCGACACCGCGCAGCTCATTTACGCCAGAAGTGATCAAGAGTGAAGTGAACTGCCGCAGACCGAGGCGTGCCAAGAATAGTGGGCGAAAGTAACACGCCGGCCGTGCACCACGTGAAACCGCCAGCGTCTATCCAGTGTCTTTCCAAGTTGGCGTCCCGATTTCGAGCGAGTTTCTGTATTTGTGATTAATCAGGAGCTGATCTACGAGCTCACAACACTACTTCTGTGACGCTTGTAGTAGACCAGACAGTTTTCACTATATATCAAGACAAACTATATATATATATATATATATATATATATATATATATATATATAGGGCTTAAGTGGTTGAATTGAGGTTGTCTACTCTGTCCATAATGATTTTGGACATTTATTTTAACCTGCATAATTAAAATTAGAATAAACACTCATGCCGAGCCAAAAGTTCCACCCTCCTCACACCTGTGAGCATGCCTCGGGGAGGGGGGGGGGGGGGTCTGTGTCTTGGATGTATGTAACAGTAAGTGAGGAAACAATGCTGTACGGTTAAAGCCTGTAGGATTACCCGGGACTAAGAGTGAGAGGCAACGAGAGCTCTTAAGTATGCACCTGATCCCTCACACACACACACACACACCAATCACTTAAACATCCACACCTGTAATTAGCCATTCTGACATGACGGATAACTGCCAGCCGTCTCTCGCGGGCGCAAGTGTGTGTGTGTGTGTGTTTGTGTGCGTGCGTCGGTGCGTGCACACGCATGTACCGGTATGCATTTGTGTTCCCAATATTTCATCCTCATAGAAACCGTTTCTTCTCATTCTAAAACCCTAGCGTCTTCTGATTTGTGACCTCCAAGCACCATATGACTCAAAGACACCTCCCAATCTCTCCTTCACAAGGGGGTTTTGTTCTCAGTTCAGGCTTCAGGCTCATCATACTGCCCTGATTCCGAGGGAGGGGGGGGAAGAGAGAGAGACAGAGAGAGAGAGAGAGATGGCGAAAGAGAAGAGGGAACGCCGAATAGACTGCCAAGCTCCTGGCTGCCTCGCACCTCCTCATTGCCCCCAAGCACAGATTTAGATGGCCGTTATTGTGCAAACGTTTCACACGTTCATTGTGCGCCCCTCAGAAGCATTCAACAGGGCTGAGACATTAGTCAACAAAACACATTCCCCTCATTTAGCCTACTTAGCGGTTTGCCACCAAGGGAGACACCAGGGAAGGAGAGAGGAGGCGTTCGCCATAACTTCAACATGAGGCAGCCGCAAGAGCACCATGGGGCCTTGAAAATAATAGACAGTGTCATAACCACTAGTGTGTGAAAAAGGGGGATGAGGGGGATGCCAGCCATTAAAACCACATGTGGAGAGCCACAAGCTCGCTCGATTAAGTCTGAATCCGGAAAAATTGTCAACTCAAAGCCTGGAGCTTCCCAGCTGTGGACAGAAATAGCGGAAGTGAAAGGAACACAGGCAGCGACATGAAGTAGTGTTCAACATATTTCTGTTGCATAATCCGTGCCACACAACTCCCTATCTGCCCAATCTCGGGGGCGTGAGACAATAATACCGTTTAAGAAGATATGACAGACGATCAAAGTCAGAAGTCGAAAATAAGGAGAGACAGAAAGATTGCTGCCTGTAATTCAATGATAATTTGTCGGCGGAAGCGATTTCCTTTGGAGGGCTTCCAAGTCTGGGTTATTTTACAATCAGACCAAGGCTATCATTACATCTTTATTAATTCTAATTAAAAGAAAAAAACCTGGCAAGTGTGATTGGATGAGTCAGACCTCCCACACTCACACAGACACCATTCTCTCTCTTCTCTGTCAACACCCCATAGCAGGTCTTTCAAGGTAGTAAAAGTCTATCAAACTGGAAACATTAACTGTTGAGTGCAGTAACTTTACCCTAGATGCCCTATATATCTACTAGTGTGTCTATTTCTGTGTGCTGTGCATGCTCACAGGCGCCGGTTTAGCATTGTCTAGTGTGTGTGCACACGCGCGTGTGTGCGTGTGCGCGCATCCCAACATGTCTCTGCTCATGTGTGTCCTTGCATTGCATGCCTGTGTAACAGAGCCGTGGTTGTGCCTGCCTGAGTGCTTCTGATCCATCCATGGCCACCAGTTGGGTCCAGAGCTTCTCGTTTCCACGCTGTCTCTCTCTCTCTGTGTGTGTGTGTGTGTGTGTGTGTGTGTGTGTGTGTGTGTGTGTGTGTGTGTGTGTGTGTGTGTGTGTGTGTGTGTGTGTGTGTGTGTGTGTGTGTGTGTGTGTGTGAGTCCTGACGACGAGGTTGGCAGCTCAGTGGAGCAGAGTCTGGCACCGTGCCACACCTCCCCCCAACCCCCCCAACCCCCCCCCAGTCTGTCTGAGAGCACAATGGGCGATCCGGTAAAACAATACAGGCCCAGGAACAAGGACCTCTTTAGAGCAGGCCCGACACACTATCCCCTGGCGCAAACCCTGCCGCGACTGTGGGGCTGAAAGAGAAGCACGGGCCACTCCAAAAAAACGCCCGGCCCGCTGAAATGGAGGCTAATTTCTGACCCTCCCCCCTCCTCCTCCTTTTCAAAACGATAATGTCATGCACCACACACACACAAACAACACACCAGAAAGGCACAAACATACTATATTCACGGAACCAAATGCGCAGAGAGCGGACAGAAACACAACCACACACACACACACACACACACACACTCATGTGGTCCCATGTACAGAGTTGCGACTCTGAAGACTACACACCAATGTATTGTGTTACATTGCGCACACTCTCAGAGAGTTCAATTAACAGTGAGAATGTTTTTTACCAAGCTATGACCTGGCCCCGCGGGTCTGACGGCTAGATGAGGAGCTGAGCAACCTGTTGATGCAAGCAGACAGACATTCCACATGGCCACACACACACACAGTCACACGCACGCACACACACACACGCAAACACGATCACAGAAAAAGGGGGGGGTGGGGGGGGGGGGGTCGGTGAGAATAACATGAAAACAACCACCCCACACACACACACAATGTCAATTTATCAGGATCTACCACAAGATTTATAGCGGGAGGTGCCAAGTAAATTCAAACAGTTTGTTCATTTATTTGCCACAGCAGATCTCCATCCCATCAGCTATGCCCGCACACACTTTTCCACACACACACACACTTTTCCACACACACACACACACACACACTCTAAAGTCGCACACTTTTTCCACCCACCCTCCCATTCATATCTCAGGCTACTTTACTGAGCTGTCACCACACAGAAATCACGGAGCGCTCCTCCAGAGCGAGAGCAGCCTTCAGACATGTAGCTCTAATCAGAAATCTAATGTTTCCCTTGTTTGGAGATGGAATCTCTCTCGTATTTATCAAACGCCGCCTCGCGTCCCAGCCCCGCCCCCTCCACCCCCCCACCCCGCCGCCGTTTTCCCTGGGCTACTGGGCGTATCAGAAAATGAGTGGCACTTCGGCACATTCATCACACCTATCGCCATGATCATCACTCTGCCACATATCTGGCCAACCCACACACACACACACACACCCACACAGTCACACAGTCACACACACACCCACACCCACACACACACACACACACACACACACACACACACACACACAGAGAGTTACACTTAGACATACACCTCAGTTACATTACCACTTTTGACACATTACACAGCTGATAAGATCCCTAGTGCCGATAGCGTCACCTTGCCCCAGAAAAGGTCGACGAAATGCGTCGGGTGGGGGAGGGGGGAAAAGTGTACACAGAGTTTTTTCTTTAAAACATGTCAACATGTCATGCTGGATTGGGTGCGTAAGGAGCGACTAGTTTAATGATTTTTCACCCGAGTAAGAAGAAGAGGTTGTTCATGGCTGATGGGACATGACGTCCTGCATGAGTCTCCCAGAAGAATAAAGACAATGTACAGTGACAGGTGATGGTTTCCATGTGAATTGTCAAACATAAATGTTTACTAGCTAGCTCAGTTTTACCCGGATTCAAATTGTCTTTTTTATTACATCTAGACGAGGGACTGTGTGCGTGCGTGCGCGTGTGTGCGTGCGTGCCTACGCCAGTCCGTCTGTCTTTCTAGTCTCGTAAAACACTGGACCGATCAATGCCAAATTGAGTTAGTCGGTCAAACAATAAATCCCAGAATATCTTTCACATTTTGTTAATCAAATTCATAATATCAGATCCACAAGACTGACACCATCACCTATTGTATATGTCATATTCGTCATCATGACATCAGAGCTCCACACGGAAGCTACGAGGATATTTAGACCCCTTTTTCTAATGGCGAGCCTCTGCAGAAGTCAAGGAGAGGCCTGTGTGTGTGTGTGTGTGTGTGTGTGTGTGTGTAGTGTGTGTGCGCGCGCGCGCGTGCGGACAACCTTGCAAACCGCTAGACCGATCAGCTTCCACTAATCCTTTTTAACTATTAACTACAGTCAATCCAAATCACTTGGGGTGGGGGTTTCCAGTGCCATATAATGAACCAATGCATGTATTTAGATGTGAAGGTAAACAAGAAAATAATGAAATTACAGCATCTAGAAAAACGTTGCTGCTCATCTGACAGTTTGAGATTGGCCCAGGCAGGATGGATGGTTTTAGAGGCTGCACGTGCATGTGCATGTGCATGTGGCAACATCGCATTCCACCATCTTAACACAGGTTCCCATTAAAGAAAGGAATACAGGTGGAGTCTGGAGTGGGCACCTAAACATTTTTGCGCACTTCAACGGATAAATTGTCTTTTTATTTTTCCAAAATGTAAATTTGGTCAGGAATAATGTTACTATACATGATTTGAACGTGCACAGTACCTCATTATCAGATCTAACTCCCTTCGTGTTTATGCCCAAAATGACTGCCGATCCACAGATTTTCTAGCAATTCAATTTGTTGCAATTGTAGAAATACTAGGTCCACGGGCCTTTGGCCCGCTCACAAAGAAAAAACGGCTTCCAATCATGCACCTGTGCAGTGCGTCGACGCGCGTGTCACGTGATCGACCTGTGTAGTGCGTCGATGCGCGTGTCACGTGATCGGCCGTAGCCAATCGGAAGGAGGAAAGACAGGAGTGGTTCCTGTTGTTGTTTTCCTGGTTCTGGGCCGTATAAAAGGGTCTCAGTGATGTCACTGTACTGATAGATACCATAGAAAGTAAGTGGTCGTCCACTCTGTTGGCAGTGTGACTGGAGAGCACATCCACTGGTGGAAAACGTACTCACATTTTTTACTTAACCATTTAGGCCCGACGTCAAAAAAAATAAAACGTTCGCTCTGAAAGAATATATATTCAAAGATTTGTGCCGCATTTTTACGGTTTTTCAAAAATAGCAGACCTACAAGCTCATAGCGCGCCACCGAGTGGCGCGCTATGAGCTTGTAGATCTGCTATTTTTCAATAGCTAAAGTATAACATAATGCTTAGTTAAAACACCAAAAGGGGTTCCCGCCCAGAATGGGTCAATACTGCAATGTATAAATGGATTGTTACAAGTAAAAGTCCGAAATTCAAAAGGTACGTGAGTAAAAGTACAAAAGTAGAAAGTACTCATTATGCTGAATGTCCCAATTCACGAGTTTTCAAATGTATAAAATGTCTAAAAATCCTTTGAAAATAGCAGATCTACAAGCTCACAACGTGTCACATTGTGAGCTTGTAGATTGGTTATTTTCAAATGGCCAAAATGTATATAGGGCTGCAGTGGTTGTAGGCCTTTTGAATAATAAACAAAACCTAAAACATAACTAGTAACTACGTTTTTAAATAAATGTAGTGGAGTAAAAGTACAATATTTGGATCAGAGATGCAGTGGAGTAGAAGTAAACATACTGGAAATTGGAAATAAGTAAAGTAGTAAGAGTAAAGTACAAATAGGCGACCTCAAAATTGCACTTAATTACAGTACTTAAGTAAATGTGACATTGCACCACTGCTGCACTGTGTCTGTAATTGCCAACTAATTGCAAAATCCCTGTTTCAGTTGTCCGATCATACATTATGATGTTGTCAAACAGTCAAAGTGATAAAGAAAGAAGAAGAGGGCCCAAGGGACAGAGGGCCCAAGGGACAGAGAGACCAAGTCAGACAAAGCACACACAATAGGAGAAGATTGGAAGATGAGGGAAAAAAGAACATCAGCCAGCGTGTGCGTGCGTGCGTGCCTGCGTGCGTGCCTGCGTGTGTGCGTGTGTGCGTGCGTGCGTGCGTGCGTTGGAATGACTGAGACAAAAGTTCAACTGTTCCAGTACGAGCCTCTGTCTAGGCCTCGCTGCGTTTCATGTCAAATCTTGCCTCATGGGTTACACCACTTGTGGAATGCATATCGGTGACTCTCTGAGAGAGCACGGGTGAAAAGGGTGTGTGTGAGCCTCTACTTTTCAGGTAAATCCACTAATGTCAACTCAAAAGACATCATTGTTTAATATTAAATCAACCACTTAAACCCTATATATACTTTGTTGACCACGCTCCCCCAGGGGTCTATAATTGCCCCTCTCATTTCTAACCTCTACACCCCTACACTCCCTTTACCGAAAATAGCCGCTCTATACGAGACGACAGCGTTGTGTTTTGAGTTTTGTCATTGAATGTTTGTTGAACATTTCTATTACCTACCGTGAATGAAATACTGTACGTAGTAATGCCATGCAGGAATCTATTTGGAAATATTGTCAAATACGAGAAACCCCATGCACCGCTGAAGGCATCTCACAGCCCGGAGCTCAAGGCTCAGAAAGAGATTTTGATGCATAATGTGTGTGCTTTACGCTACTTTGCATTGATTGATTGATTGATTGAAATATGTATTAACAGTTTGCAGAATTACAGTACATTTCAAGCACAAACTCAATACAAAGACTGTTAACTGTGAGTGGACGACCCAATTAAGCATTACACTTGTTTACAAGAGGGTCCACCTTGTTCAATTCATCAAAACATTTAGAGACGTACAAATAGACACTTCTATATATAGTCAAAGAACAGAACAGGAATTCATCGTACATCGTGTATATATAGTCAAAGAACAGAACAGGAATTGCATCGTACCCGTCTTAAGGTTTATCATACCTGCATTTTACCTTTATCTATCTTTAATGTAATCTTTATGTATTTATATTATCTATACTTTAAAATGTTTACTTCATTACATCCAGTATAAATATTACTTAAAAAATACATTATAATGTATTATCTGTTGTATTGTTCAGTTAGCACAGTCTGTGTAACATGTCCCACCAACATATTGCTGCTACTACCTAGAGTAAGTGACAAAGAAAATCTCTCTTGATTCCTCTTCAACTCCTCCGATTCCCCCAAGCCACAAATAATGATCTGTCCAAATTGCGTAAAATATCGTTAGAGCTGTGTCACACCACACACTATATTACCATATTCTCATGCCAAAAACCTATGTGCATTTCACATGCTTATTGCAGCTGCAGTTCACCAGTATATGTGTCAAAGTTTAAGCTAACATGTGCACAAGCATCTTTACTGGTGTGTGCGTGTGCGTGTGTGTATTCATGTGCACGGGTGAATGTGAGTGTGTGTGCGCGTAACGCATGTATCGTTTGTCATGTGGTTGTTAAAAATAGAAACGGAAAATCAAGATGTTAATGTTGCGTCTCCGCCCGCAGCAACAAGAGCCAACATCAAGCAATGATTCCCCTCTGTAAGTAAATGTAATGTCGCAGTAGGACTGTTCATTAACAGAGTCCCTTTTCCCTCCAGCAACACACACACACAGAAACTCAAGCACACATACACCTGTCCCTCTGCCGTCACAGCAAAGGTCACAGAGGGCCAAGACTTCCTTTCCTTTTCCTTGTTCACATCAACGTAAGCAGCCCTTAGATTTAATCGTGTTTACTTTGCTTGAAATGGACAAGCTGGCCACTATCATGAGCCATCCCGAGGTAACCTGAATCAGGGTCACCTACTGCATCCACCACCTGCACCTCTGGCCCCTCCCCTTTACACCTGTCTCCACGGTGACAGAAGGCAGGTAGCAGGGTGAGTCATTGTGGTGATCAAGTTTTAACTACCGGCCAGTGGTCAGGGCTGCCGGAGCCTCACACCGCGACCCTAGTCGACCCCCCACCGCAGTTCACAGCTCCTCGGAGCCCTGGGTCCAGCCTTGTTGTGAATGGGGCCTTAAATGAAGCCCATTATCTAGTTGCACAACCTCCCACTCTGAAGTCCCAGAGGGCCTCCCCTTGGGGCCGGCAGGGGCGTCCATTATGTGTCTTCAGCCAGGAGTGGTGGTGCCGGCGGTGGGGGGGGGGCATCCATTACGGCTCTGGGGGATGTAATGTCCAGATGGCCAGGTGCTACGAACGATCCCTTCAAACTCTGCAACAATCCCACCTTTCATCCGCAGCCCACCCTAACCCTGCACCGGGTCTAACCCTGGTGGTCACACTGAGTTGGTCATGCATCGAGGGGAGGAAGATGAGTGCCGGGTCAGGAAGAGGAAAGAGCTAATTTTCATAGACAAGGTTTCACCGCCCGCCTAGTCTCGTGCAACTATTCCACAATCTCCGAATGCTATATAGAGTCTGGAACCACACCTCCCCAAATCAGAGTAATGAAGCTGCCATTTCCGCTCACGAAAATATATTTTAAAATATATTTACATCATATATTTTTTTATTTCCATTTCTGCTAAGCAGCAAGCTATATATGCTTAGGTGATTTTTATTTATATTAGGATAAATTTGCATGACTGTAAAGTTTATCGCCTACTCACGATCAGAGCTTCACGGAAGCATTTGAAAATTGCGAGAGGTTACAGTCTGGCCATGCGAGACTACCACCCACGCTGCACACTACACCCTGTGCTAATAAATGGACACACAACTGTCCAGGTTCGGTTCCTCACACACCTCTGCAGGTATCACAGAATTGGAACGAAAATAAACTGTAGTAGAAGTCACAGATTACATAACAAATACATCCATCAATCAAAGAGACAGAGCACACCACAGGAATCTATGACTGTGCATTTGTACAGAATTGCCTTTCAAAATAAAATAAAATCTGTCAGCAAGACCATCTGCCTACGTGACACAGAGAAGTGTATAAATGAATGACACGATCATCATCATCATCAACAGTTGATTATTGTCCTTCTTAACACATCCAGTGTCCAAGACGTCTGTGGACGTCTTTAGTATTACCGCACGTGCAGTGCCCAAGACGTCTGTGGACGTCTTTGAAAAAAAAATCAAAAAAAAAAATGTTGTTTTGTTTTAATACGTGGTGCCAAAGTTTGTGTTTTCGCCATTGAGAATGCATTGGCCGTTTAAATTAAATAACTCAGAAACTATAAAACATTTCAAAGTCAAAAGTTCCAGCATGTGTCTCCACAGTAAGCTGAATTAAAAAAAATTAATGGATTTTCTAGGTGAAAGTGATTTTCACCCACTTTTGCGTGGGCACACAAAGTGTTAAGAACCAGGCTGGAATTACCAGCATGGGTGTGGAAAAAAAGTATTTTTCAGTTCCTTGTTGCTCAAGAGTTTGGCACGTATAGTATCAACTTGCTACTAGCTCATTCCATCCATTCACCACATAGGCAAACGCACGCATGCATATGTTAACAAACTCACACTTCCCACCCACCCACTACATACAAATCCCACCCCGATACACACAGGCCTATTGTGAAGCCACAAAACAGAAACAACAAGCTGCTAAAAAACGCCCAGGGGACTCGCAATTCACTGCTCAATCAATCCAACCGTGGTACACAGACTGAGACCTGCCACACACACAAGTGTGTGTGTGTGTGTGTGTGTGTGTGTGTCCGTACAATACAAACACACACACACACGCACCCACACAGAGATACAACCTTAAGACATATTCAAATAAAATTAGTATGATTTATGACAAACGAATGAAAACACACAGACACACAAACAGCATCGCACTGCCCTCAGGGGACAGGCCAGCGAGTGCAGATATAGGATTACTAGAATTGACGCTTCAGTCTTTCCATTGTGAATGTGAAAATCCAATGAGGGGCCTCTAAGTGGATGCACTCACACAGAGAACCTGTTCTAAGGCCACTAATTAAATCTAAACAGACGTTGACATTGATTTGAGGGGCCATTACAGTCCCCTCATGGCCATACAATCCTCCATACATTCCACCATGGTGTTGCATGGCAGGTCGGCAGCACCGTGGGGGTCTACACCAGTGGGTCCCAAACTTTTTAGCTAGAGACCCAAACGAGAAATTTGATGTCTCCCCGGGACCCAAACTACAAGCCCACAAGCTTGTAGTTTGGGCTATTTTAACTTGTTCTTAAACACATTGACTGCCACGATTGTGTCGGTCTCTGTCCATTCATGTGCCTCGGGTATTTTAAAGTGAGGTGCCTTATTGAAGGGGGAAAGTTTACCCCAGGCCGTAACTGGAAGTTAGCTCAAGGATAAGCAATCCTGTCGCAGGAGGATCGCGGACCACCTGGAGCATGATTTTATTTTGTACGGCGACCAGCGAAGCGACAGGCATCGGCCATGAATAAAGCTTGTTTAGATTAGAATCCAAAATAAAAGGGTGTTAGGATTTCGGCTATCAACATCGTTAAAGTCAACAAGGGGGGAAACATTTTACTGATGGACAACCACTTCTGGTTTATCTACTAAACATGGAGACGCTGATACAGTAGTATAGCACAATCTCAAACTGAAATCGATATAAATATAAAATGTTGAGCCCATTGGTCGAAACCGGTTCCGTGTTTGTCTGGCCTCGACCATAATAAGCTGCAGTACCTGAATGAATGGCCACCATGTCCATTGCGCTTCACTTCTCCCTCTCGGTTCTGAGCTTGGTCCTGACTCCTGACCCACTGTTTGGGAAACAGTGGTCTAGAGCCCAACCAATTCCAGATATTTGGTTCCGATACCGATCCCAATTTTGGAGAGTCCTAGATCACCAATTAACAATGTTCTCTGAAAAACTGTAAAGATTTCTACTTTTCTGCAACATTTAACTTTTAACTTTTTGATTGATAAGTGATAACAAAAACTTTATTTCATTAAACCATATTCAGTTGATCTACAAGATTTTTGAATAATTCGATTTTCAGGCCACTACGCGGCCTTCAACTCCAGCTCTATATTGTGCTGATCAGAGGAATGGTCAATGAGCTACGGGCCGGCCATTTGTGATAAACACTGCTGTAGTGACCCATGTGTGCAATTTACTTTTTTGGGCGTGACACTTTTCATGGCAGACCCCTGAACAGCGTTTTTGTCGAGTTTGGTGCGAATCAGAGCAACGATGTACCAGGCTGTGGCCCCCAGGGGCCCAGAACGTGGCCGTGGCCCCTGGTTGCCAAGTGTGGCCACTGGTACGACTGTTCTGATGGCAGACCCCTGCACAGTGTCTGTGCCAAATAGGATCAGAGCAACGGTACGGCCTGGTGTGGCAATTCTGATGGCAGATCCCTGAACAGTGTTTGTGGCCAGTTTGGTGCGGATCGGAGCAACAGTGGGCCTGTGGCACCCAGGGGCTGAACAGTGTTTGTGGCAAGTTTGGTGCGGATCGGAGCAAACCCACAGCAATCCTGGGCCCCACTGGTGTGGCTATTCCGATGGCAGACCCCTGACCATAGTTGGTGCCAAGTTTGGTAAGGATCGAGGCAACGGTGTGCCTCGCAGGTCTGCATGTTACATTTGTTACGTCCACCCACTGTCGGTTGACCCTGTAGACAAATTTAATATAAGATTTGGAAAATGTTTGCCTATAATAAGAATGCCCCAAAATGGGGACGCCAGGTTGAAACTGAAAGTAGTTCAGAATACATCAGCTGCATAATTGCCGATACCAATTTCATCAAATAATTACGTAAATTGTTTGCGAGACAAACACTCAGAATCCAGGTAAAAGCAAAAGGTATTCGACATGGTTCAAATTGTAAAATAAAGTCCATTTTAAATGATCAAAAGTGCAAAAACAAAAAAAGCTATGACAATTGTTATTTCTCTGCCAACAAAATAGTGGCGTAAACACGAATGAAGGATGGTCTTGTCACCCGTTCACAGTGTCAGCCATCCATCAGTCTTCTCCTCCACCTGTACTTTGTGAAGGGAGGAGCAGACACTAAACACTACTCTTTACCTGGAAATGAGCTCATAGGGGTTCAGTAGGTCAGGACAGACTAAGGTTTCCAAGGAAAGGCACAAAGACCCAACTATTGTGGCAGCTCCGTCAGGGCAACAAGAGAGCATCCGGCAGGGATGATGCTGCTGCATTTTGAAATCATAGCAGCCTTGAGCCTTCGAATAAAGACAACTTTGAACTTGCTTCAACACACCTGGCACTGCTGGCACGGGTGAACAAACTGGATGGCAGTTGTCTTTCCAACCAAAGACCTGGGCTGTCGTTTGTTTTATGACTTGTCACATACGGAGAGAGGGATGTAATCGAAAACTAAATGCAGGAAAGGTACTGGTATAGCGTCCACAGTTTCAGTTTCCCTGTAATTATGATTCCTCCAACAACATTCTGTTTAAACTGTAACTGAACAGTGACTCAACTCCTACCCACCCACCCACTAGAGTTGTCCCGATGCCATTTTTTCAGACCGAGTACAAGTATTTAAATTTTAGTACTCGCCGATACCGAGTACCGATACGAGTACTTTTTATTTTCGTTGAGTAACCACTTATTTTACCCACTTTTTCTCCAATTTAATTTCATTGTCATGGCTACACTTGTCAGTTGTCATTTATGCTTGTAGATCGGCTGTTTTTGGCGATTTGCTGCAGTGTTGGGGCAGAATTACTGCCGTTGCATTCGTTCAGCCTAGTGTCAATTGGATGTTTTGGTACTCGGGTCAGAGTATCGGGGCCGGATCCGAGTACCAAGTACGAGTACTTGAGGGTGGTATCAGCCCGAGTAACTCTAACACACACATACCCCAAAAGAAAAATAGAGATGGGAGGAACATGGGAGGAACATGGGAATAATCATGGGATGGGGGGGGGATTAGCAAAGAAGAGGCAAACGGAAAGGAGGTCAAAATAATTTTGAAAATAAGGCTGGGCTACAGAGGAGAACCAAGGTAAAGTACCAGGATGACATGCGTTAATAACTCATAAATATTCTCCCTCACTGACCTCCCCTCCCCTCCTCCTCCAGCAGCATTAGTGCTTCAAGGCATTGCAGTCCGGGTGAGGGAAAGTTCAGATATGTTCTGTGTTCTGTTTCGCTGCCTGACAGAGTGCAAGGAAAGAACACAGACACGTGGCACGAGGAATTAAGAACTAGTCCACACATCTAGACTCACTGGGACATGTGTGGGAACAAACACAGAGGGAGTTGAAAACTCCACTTTCTTTTTTTAGACTGTTATTATTAACTGCGCTATTTGTGTTGATTCTGCTATGTTCTCAGACACTCTAGGGAGTCTCTTTGGATGGGCCGAGAATACACTGTGAAATCCTGACTGTTCATTTAACTCTGAGAGTTTAGAAATGTAACCAAATCGACCCCATAGATGGGGGTCCATTTGTACACTCTCAGAGTTACAAATGGATAAATCAACAGTGAACACTGAGGATTACTGTGTGCATTCAGCAGGACTGCTAAATTGTGTCAATGTATTAAAATGTAGTTAACAAGCTACCGTTTCTCAAACATTCTTTGAACACATACTGTAGTTAACACTCTGTGTAAAGGATGTGTTCACTGAAGACATTACAAATAACTCGTTATCAAGCAATTAAATAAATAGCCTATTTATACATATTTACAACACACCTGTTGTGTGTGTACACAATTGTGTAATGATGTATCACTGCGTTTCTTTTTCATGAAAAAGACAGAACAAAACAAAGAAATGTAAGCATTGCTATATGTCCAGCAGGCAAAGGCAATGGGTTAGAGTTAGACAGATACATCAAGTCTTATCGCATTTGTCAGCGTCAGAGTGACAGGGACATAGCTAACAACCAATGTGTCCATTGAGAAAAGTGTAGTTCATCATCACAAATACAACCCATTGACTGACCTTTGGGCACAGAGAAGCCCAGAGTAGACAGACAAAGACGCAGAAAATAATAATAATAATCGCCATTCCAATATTGGTTGAAGATCAAGACATTGGCCAATAGGTCAAGTCAGGTTTGTCAATGCCACGAGTAGTGATGCATTCCCTCTCTCATCTCACAAGTCACAACAGTCAGCGGTGATACCTGATTAATTGCCACATGTCAAAATTATGGACAATAACAAACGGCCTGCCATCGCTGCCAGACTGAGCCGGGAAAAGAGAACGCTTTAAAAGAAATGTCTGGCTCCGTCCAAACTATATTTATCCAACTTTCCTTTGGTATGTGGGAGTTTTTCATTGTTTTTCAGGGCCAACAAATTACAGGAACAATTTCATCAGCATGGAATATTTTTTGAAAGCACCTCAGTTAAGAGACGGAACACTAAAGAAACTCGACATGGCTAGGGAGAGAACGTGAGCACAAGACAGAAAAGGAAGCTGTTGCAGAAACAAAACATGTTTTCACGTTTGGAAGTAACAACAAAATAACCATGGTAGGTAGGACGAAGATGATAAGACAGACTGACTGTGTTATACAAGAAAATCTTTAACAATTATTTTCTGACAACGATGTTCTGAGACTATCCTTCCCTTCTCTTCAGTCTCTCCCTTTCTCCTGTCTTTCGTCCCTTCAGGCTGTTATAAGCCGCTCTCTCCTGCATGTCCGGACGGGCTCGAGTGAGTCCCAGGTAAAACTGGTCACCTGAGTCTCTCTCCAGACCCCACCCCCACCCATCCGTGCTGCCCCTCCCCCACCATCTCCCCTTTTCACCTGCCCCAGAGGCAAACCCCCCCCCACCTCCACCCTCCTCCTCCCCCCCATCCATCTGGCACACTGAATAAGGCCAGGAGAAACCGCCAAGGTGCTCCTCAACATTCTGCGCAGATGAAGCATTGCATCAAACAATACCCCCACTGTTGTGCAAAAGTTTTATGTGAAAGAATAATACTTCTGCTCTTCTTCCTTTTGTTTTTCGTTTCTTGTCGTGGTCGATTCACAATAACACTGGGAACAATCACGTTTTGTTGGGAATACG
Source organism: Electrona antarctica (assembly GCF_951216825.1). Lineage (NCBI taxonomy): Eukaryota > Metazoa > Chordata > Actinopteri > Myctophiformes > Myctophidae > Electrona > Electrona antarctica. The sequence continues at coordinate 26,450,182 of NC_136804.1, read as the reverse complement.
CGGCCGAGGGGGTTTCGGAACCCTTGGGACCACAACCAAAACAACGGTTAAGCTGCACATGTGTTAATGCTAAGACAATGTGATTGCTTTTCAGACGCCGAAACAGCGGAGTGAACAGAGCAGAAATCATAAAAGAGAGAGGGAAAAGTGTGTGTGTGTGTGTGTGTGTGTGTGTGTGTGTGTGTGTGTGTGTGTGTGTGTGTGTGTGTGTGTGTGTGTGTGTGTGTGTGTGTGTGTGACTGTGTGGGGGGGAGGTTAGTGGAAGAGGAGGAAAAAGCTAATTTCTGCTGACATGGACGGGTTGTGGGGACAGCGAGCCAGGGCAGTGGAGAGTGACAGAGCCACAATGGAGACACAATGGAGGGGACTCTCCTTCCCCTCCACCCTCTAGTCCCCCTCCCCCCAACATCAGCCATCCTCCACTCGCTTGCTCCCTGATCCCACCTTCACTTTGTGCCAGCCAGGCGACACACCAGTGGGCCAGGCCTCTCAAACAGAGCTACAATAAAACAAGCAACACTAATAAAACACCAACCAGAGGGGCGAAAAGGGCACAGCAAGCAGGGACATGCAGAGAGTGTTAAAGGGGCAGGGGCTGAAATCCCGTAAGAGGGCACTTTTGGAGCAAAATAGCAGATCTACGAGCTCACAACGCGTCGCACTGCGATGCGTTGTGAGCTTGTAGATCAGCTATTTTCGGGGCGCAACCCAGCACTCTTTAGCTAGTGGAGATGCGGTGTACTTTACTGTACTACATGGATTTCTAAACAAATTTGTTCAATGCAAAATACTGTGTTCAAGTTCAGGAGACTTCGGGGAAAAAAGCAATTCTCCTGAATGCTGCTTCCGGCATGGCATGGAAAAGGAGTGGCATTTGCATTTCTTTCACCATAGCAAATGCTGCATTCGTGGTCTGGAGAGGGCAGTTGTTTTACAGACGGGTAACAGGGCAGGGGCTGAAGCCCCCGTTGATGTCTATGTGTGCACGTCCCTGAGTGACAGCAAGTTTAGACTTTCATATTTTGACGCTAAGTCAGGAGTAATTCCTTTCTCATACCTTACAGAGGTGATTCCCCCCCCTGTCCCTGTTATGGGCATGTCATTAGAGGCAAAGATTTTCAAACTTTACAGAAACAGCAGATCTACGAGCTTATAGATATTATATTATAGATATTGCTATTTTTGCTATATCTGACGTGCGATGAAGTATATATGGGTTAACAACAACACCACCACCTCCTCCTCCCCCCCTCCAGTTCTCTACCGGTCCACCCCAACACACCACCCCACCCCACCCCACCCCATCCCCGACCTGTTTATCCGCACTGTCGACAATACGCGGCCCGCCGTTGGAGCGAAGCACCTGCTGCTTCCTGGTTCACAGCTCACGATCGGGGAGGCGTTTGGATAAACAAACTCTGTCTCGTTTAGGTTTGGGTGTTGACAGCAGTGCATTCCCGCTCGCTTTTCCCCCACTCTAGTCTTACGCAACCTCATGGTGCACTGGAGCTCCACCTTTCTTACTTTCTGTTTTTAGACGAATTAAACACTTTGGCCTGATAATGTAATTATTATATTTGTATCAACATTGCTACCATATATTTCGGTGGGCATGTGTTTGTGCGTCTTCAGATTGCTTTTCTCTGGCTGAAAATTGCTTGCACACAATATTTTGTGTGTTGTTCCGGATCATTCCCTAGACCTAGAGCAAACATATGATAAACTATCTATTAGAAGCCTCCCATGTGCTATTAGGAGCAACGCCCTGACGGAAGAACCTTCGGCGACTCCATGAATAACAACATTGAAGCTGACATAAATCATTACAGACATTAGAGCCATGGGGCGTCACCGTTAGGTAACTTACAAATCAAAATAATTGAAGACAGAAAAGCTCTCGAAAAAAAAGTCATTAGCAATGCAGATTGATGATGCATTACCGATTCATATTTTAAAGTTTAAGCCAATTCAATACGTTGAAGCCTGTCACATCCTCCAAAGAAGTTATGCTGGTGTCTTTGTCTGCCTACTTTGTCCTATCTGTCACTGGAGTTCAAGGTCTATTAGCGGCATGCTTATCTCCTCCTCCTTGCCATTTAGACAGCACTTAGGTAAATTAGAGCCTACAGTCAACAGACACTCTCTCTCCACGTTGTGGCACTGGCCCAAGCACCTCAGGCTGCCCCCATATAACATGACCTGTGCCTCCAACACCACTGGGCGTGCGAGCACATCACACAGTCACGTCTCTGCAGCACTATGGCTCATGTTGGCTTTTTGTCCGGCTACCTTAACTGATGTTACATTTTCAGTGGGCGACTCGGTCCATTCCCGGTGACTAGACACTAGTCATGTGCTCACCGGAGAGCACAGAAAGTCACTCGATCTGGGCCGGTAGGTAGGCCAGGCTAAGGTTCCTCCTCCATGGCAAACTGTAGAAATCCATGGACATCTGATCTCAGGCCAGCCATGACCTCTCTCTTCCCCACCAAGCTGCTGCTGCTGCTCCTCTGTGCCATGGAAGAGGCAGCGGTCAACCCAGGCCATCATTACATCAGGAAAGAGTCTTTGCTATGAAAACACCAGCCGGCATCTCCGCTGCCCAACTCCAGTACAAACACTCCCAGGGCTCCCATGAGGGAGGTGGGGGTGGGTGATCTGTGGGAGTGGGGCAGGGTGGTGTGGGGTAGAACAGGGAACATGGGACAGACAGCAGTGGGGGGCTGCCTGGAGGCCACGATATTTTGGGTCAGGGAGTCTAAAACGTAAACCCTCTCGACCACCACAGACCAAACAAAAGGTGGCATCCGTGTACATGCATAGCAGCCTGCAGACATAGAGCACTATGTAATGTAATGAGTCCCGGGATGCAGGGATGGTCTTTTAGAAATGAGTCCCAGAGACATTTTATGAGTCCCACTTCAACGACGTAACAAATGTTGTTATATTCATGTAGAAAACAGAAGAAGAAATTATAACTAAAGCTAGCAAAATATCGCATCATTTTTTGACGTGTATTATTTTTAGGTCGTTGTTTTATTGCGTCCCTTAACTATAAACTGCGTTTTGGCACCCTATTTTAATCTCTGCTTCACATTCGCAAAACATGTGTACAAAAAGACGTAAGATGCGGTTCCTGTGCATTTTACGCCACCGCTGATGCCTGAGCATGCAAAGTGCATGAGCATCTCTATGAAATTCATTGGCCATGGAGGATGAGTGATAAGAGAGATTTGATCAGAATAGATAGCTTGTGTGGATTAACTACTAATGAGATGGGAGGTAGATACTAGTGAGGGAAGCAAAGAGGGGAGGGCATATGAGGGTTGCACTAATGTCTTTTGTCACTTCACAATCATTTCTCCAACTTCCTGGGGCGCTATTGATCATACATGGGCAACTGGCGGCCCGGGGGCCACAGGCGGCCCCCACCTTCACTTAATGCGGCCCGCAGGTTAATATCGGAATGCTGATATATTATTGATTTCAGCTGTTACAATTCCAAACATGCAAACATGACCCACTTTAATTACTTCAGTCTATATTAGTAGCATTAGTTTGCATTTAAGTTCAAAAAGTTAACAGACGTATAACTAAATGCATTTGAAATTAAATACAAATTCAAATTCAAATTCAAAAATAGCAAAAGAAAAAAATAATCTGGATATTTCAATTCAAACATAGCAAAAATAGCAGATCTACAAGCTCAAAATGCGTCGCACTGCGTATGTGCAATGTGGCCCCTCTGGAGTGAGTGTGGAAATATAGTGGCCCTCTCCAACTTCAAAGTTGCCCACCCCTGCTATAGATAAACCACTGCACAGTCAGAGGTCCGTGCTCATGAATGACTGGACACAGCAGGCTTATTTACCTAACAAGGGGTTGTCTGATTGGCCAGTGGGGGACAATGGCTTGTGACATCACACAGAGTTGAGAACTAAGGCAGAGTTCTGTGTAAACAGCCCAGAGGCACTGGGCACTAGTCAACCAACACAGAGATATCGCTATTGGTTGGCTAGCTACACTAACTGTTGCCACAGTGTACATAATGCATAGCCAGTCTCTCTCTCTCCCTCTCTCTCTCTCTCCCTCCCGCGACCAGGGGTGGTCTTTTGGGATGGGTCCCATGGACATTTTATGAGTCCCGCTTCAATGACGTTAGGAGTCATATTATGTTGCAGCATTTAACTCCCATTTCATCTTATATGATTATAATACAACCGGTTATATTCATGTAGAAAATGTACCACCATATACTTTGCAAGCAGTGCAAAGTATATGCAAACATAAAGTAAATTAAATAGCACCAAATTACAGTACAGTGCCGAGTACAGTAATGCGTCCATGGGACCCCCCAGAAAGGTCCACAGATGGGTCCATTATCATTAATCTGCGTTTTGGGATGCAAAATGCACCCTTAGCATCGCTGCGTGTGTATGATTTACTTTCTTATATTTTATTTAGTCTTGAGATTGGACAAAAACTGCAGTCACATGAGGTAGACAGTAGACAGATGTTAATTTTTTTTTAAAAAGAACACTGCAGATGAATAAAACTCCACTGCTGTTATTTCATATTTTGTTAATAAGTGTCTGATACGTGACTGATGCCAAGGGTGACAGTCAATACACACTCTTCAAACACACCCTGGCGGACAGTGCCAAGATCCTGTCACCAAACACAAACTCGGCTAATAACATGTCCCTTGGCACATGCAGCCAAATGCACAAAACACAAGCATCTGTCTAAGTCTATCTAGTCTTTCACTCTGTGGATTCGCGATGTGGTTAGAGGTGCCACTCATGCTATCAGTCACTTAGCGAACAACTCGGCTGATTTGGCTGAGTGCTGAGCTGTGAAGAGCAACACATAGGAGGGTTTCATTGGAGGTTGCAAAAAAAGAAGAAAAAAAAAAAAAACTAAACTGTGACAGTTGTGTATTCACAGGCTCATGCAAATGTGCCGTTGCTGCACTGGTAAAGTGTTCTTTTTTTTTTTGGCTTCTTCTTTTTTGACAGGTGAGGTTCAGTTTGGCCCCAGGCTCTGGGAGACGGCTATCCGTTAGATAGGGGGCAACCAGGGGACAAAGCTGTAAAACATGTCATGAGAGCCGTGCATTATGGCAGAATTTACACTTTAACACAGGTGCTGCAAGGTGGAGTTTGAGGTACAGTACAGTACAGTGAAAACTCCAAAATAATATCCAAAGAGGAAGTGCTTCTGTGAGCAAGCCGAAGTGCAATACGATGGCGAGGCCCCATGATGATATGGCCGAGGTCATGCATAATAAATTCCCAATGTTAATTTAATTCCAAGAGTGTACAAATGGAACTGAACGGACCTGTAAGGGTCCATGGGATTTGGTTCCATTCGTACACTCTTGGATTTAAATGAACACATTTGTGGGGATCGCAGGGGACTATACCAAGTATGATCTTTATTTTATCCTATGTGATACAATAAAAATTATTACAGATTTTATTTCCTCATGTTTAGGTCGGCAAGGTAGCATGGATGACCCCATTTCCGCTTACAGAAAAGGATCTGCGATGTGGTTTGTTGTGGAAAAAATAAAAGTGACCTCCACACAACCTCTTCCCATCTCCCCAAAAACCTCAAGTTCCTTAACACTACATCATCCACCGAACACCGCCTCCACGCACGCACTCTCATCCAAACCGTTGGTGAGTCCGTCATTCCCTGTGACACGTTCTGTCACAGACTGCGGCGGAAAAAACGCTCAGGTGCTCCCTAGGTGAACCTGTGAACTCTAACACTGCACTGCCTCCAGAATACCTTCCATGTCAGGTTATCGTCTGTATGCACTAAGCTCTGTGTACTGTCTGTCTGTCTGTCTCACTCTTTGACAAACACAAGCGCTCCTCCAATCCCTACCCTGAATTGAAAACAAATAAATACCCAATGTTCCACAAACCTTGGCCAAGAAGAGAGCTGGATAAATCATGCGGGCATCAATTAATTCCCAGCCAGTATTGCTGTGGGAATCAGATTCACCACACACAAACACTCTAAAGTACCCTGAGCGTTTTACCTCATCTTTTTGATGAATCTCTCAACATGGCAGCAGTCTCCCCAGTCTGTTGTTGTGCCGTGTGTGTGTGTGTGTGTGTGTGTGTGTGTGTGTGTGTGTGTGTGTGTGTGTGTGTGTGTGTGTGTGTGTGTGTGTGGGATGAGGGTTTAGGCACGTCGTCTGCTAGGCCGTCCAAGGAGGGGCCCCCAGGGCACAGCTCACTAAAAGAGATAATTATCTTTTATCTGCAATGTTGTGACGGGAGATTACGGTTCAAATTTACGATTGTTAAGGAGACAACGCAAGCGCAGGGCTGTTCTTTGGAAAGTGGTAGTAAAGGGGTCCTTTCCTTGTGTGATATTGTTAGAGAACTCTCCCACAACAACACCAATAGCCATGAAGCCACAGAGTAGATCATCTTTCATGTTTAGCCTCTTCTTTTAAAACAAAAGAGGGATACGGATATTAACCGCTCATTAACCCATTTTGGGCGGGAACACCTTTTGGTGTTTTAAACATGTTATAATTTAGCTATTGAAAAATAGCAGATCTACAAGCTCATAGCGCGCCACCGAGTGGCGCGCTACGAGCTTGTAGGTCTGCTATTTTTGAAAAATCGTGAAAATATTTATTTCAGAAAACTGGAGGATTTAGACGATTTTTTTTAAATTTTGAGGTCAGACCTAAATGGATTAAGAAGATGCGCCACAATTTCCACCAGAAATAGGCTACTGGTTTATTTTGACAGGTAGGTACGGTATGAGGTCAGGTGGGAGTTGTACAGTACATCTCACTAACCCATAACACAAACAACTACCCCACTTTGTGGCCTGTATTATGACAACCACATATAGATGTCTCAAATACAGCACAGAACCTTCTTGAAAATTAACACACAAAATTAAAATTTAATAACATAATAGTCTATTGCAGTTTAATTTGTGAGATATATGGAGACAGTTACCTTATTCATCCTTCCTTTCCTTCCTGGGAATTCCATGTGAGTTTCTGTGACGCAGCAGCACTCCATGAATTTGACTGGAAATCTGCAGGAAAGTGTTTTGAATGTTTAGCCCAGTGGGTCCCAAACTTTTTCATGTCAAGTACCCCCAAATTGACACTAATTAGCCCCCATTTGAAGAGATATGACAGGGACCCCCATAAGAGAATATTGTTATGGCTCTAGCAGTGATTCTCAACCTGTTTAATTTCAAGTACCCCCCAGTTTGACATGAATTAGTCTACAGACCCCCATTTAATGGCTTTTCTATCTCTGAGACCCCATTTAATATTTAATATATCAATGTTAATTTAACTATCATTTAGCTGGGGACCCCCTGGAACTCCCTCAAGGACCCCTAGGGGTCCCCGGACCCCACTTCAGGAACCACTGGTTTGGCCCATTATCTTGTTTGTTTACCTACCACCGTCCCAAATAGGCCTACAGAAAAGGTAGCAAGGGTCCCGAAAGGATTATGACATGTCATGTTTTTAGGGATATAGGGGGGGCTAAACAAGTGTTGTGATAATGGACTGTATGGACACAATAACATGTCACTTATACTCTACTCACCAACATTTCAGAAGTCACTTTGAAGTCAATGTTGTCGTGTGACAATGTGTAAATTATCTTTTAGCAAATGTAACTTGCCGCCCTCTGAGGGAAAACAAATGACGCACCGGCTTATTAATTGGCTGACTATACTCGCCGAAAACAACAACAGAGATATTTTCGGCGCGCGACGCTGTCCTACGATGAAAAGTGACGCCCACTCGAAAATAAATGTTTGTCTGGCAAAGTATCAGCATTGATGGTTCAGGCGCGCACGAGTAATATTTGTCATATGATGTCACAGATCAAAGCGAGCCGAGAATCCCGGTGTGTTACATCGAAATCAGTTCTTTGACTGTTTACTGCGGCTGCGCAGTTGACGAAAATAGCCGATCTACAAGGCTCTCAAAGTGGGGTCCGCGGACCGCGTAGCCAAGGGGTCCGCGAAATAATAATAATAATAATAATAATAATAATAATTGCTAGTAAATTATGGTGTGTATGTCTGTCTGTCTGTCTGTCTGTCTGTCTGTCTGTCTGTCTGTAATAATATATTTTTCCCGCATAACTCTGCAGGAGTCCCTGCCAGTAGAGCCAGAGAGGTATGTCCAGAATTTGGTTAAATTTTTTCCACATATTTCGTTTTATAGTTTTTGAAATATTTACCTTTACTTAATGGCACTCTGATCAGAGACTTATGTCATAATTAGCCTATGCCAATCCGACCACGACCAATATGGCTGAGTAATGTTGGGGGTTTTGTCAGAGTAGCCTACCCATTGTACCCTTCTGTCTGTGTCCCTTTCATGCCCATATATGGAGATATCTGTAACTGTCAGTCCTTGTCCCTTTTATGCCCATGTAGAAGCTCTGTGTCATCAGTATATGCCCATATTTGCATCCCCATATATGCGGGCATATCGGCTGGATTGGATAATACAATATTATACACACACACACACACACACACACGCACACGCACACGCACGCACGCACGCACGCACGCACGCACGCACGCACCCACGCACGCACGCAAGCACGCACACACACACACACACACACATGCACAACCTCTGACTTGACCTCCATCTATCTATGGGTATGATGCTTGGATGGGGATCACTGGGGCATGACCAGACCGTGGGGCCTGAGATGAAGGTGGTACATCTCTCAAGAGCGTATTATAGGCACACACATCTATCATCATCCTCACCTGAAAGATGAGAGAGAGACAGACAGACACAGGAAGAGAGATAGACAGGTGGGAGAGAGAGAGAGAGAGAGAGACAGACCCACAGACAGAGGGACAGAGGAGAGCGACTCATTGCTGCATTGATGACAGAGAGAAGAGTGGGGGGGGACCGATCGCTCTATATTACTCACCTGTGTCATTCATTGGGTGCACGTCCGTCCAGTCACCCTGGGCAGACGTCCTGCAGGCAAACACCAGAGGAAAGGGTCAGGCAGAGGCCACGGGGTCCCCCCACGGGGCAAAGCTCTCCTCAATCCCTCCACACACTATAGCCATTCTCATTCCACATGCCCTTTTAACCTCACTATTAAAACACAGGACAAATCGTCCGATTGGACACAGAAGCTCAGAAACAAATTATGCCAAATACCTGACTTCTGTATGGCCTTGCATGCTGCAGCTGAAGTATGGAAAGGGTCACAGCAATTGAATTTGGCATGCCACTTGTACAAATACATTCAATATTGGAAATGTGGTTTTTGAAAGAGCGCACGTGAAAGATCTTTTGGCCCAAAGCCCCTTTCGGAGCCGTGTGTGTAGAACTTTACAGGCCTGTGGCATTTTGACAAAAGCTACCAGCGCAACCAGCTTGTTTTGGGCCAAAGTGTGTTACGTAAGAGGCCGCCCAATAATTCAAAGAGAACGATGTGCAATTAATTTGGCCGCAAGAAGAGGCTGAAATCAGAGCCCAGCTAGATCCACGATGTGTATGTCAATTTAAATGTAATCCATCTCACATTGTATAATGAACATCAGCTGTGTGGCTTTTCCTCTCGAATGCTGCAACACTTAGCCTGGGACAGCACTCATCATGATCTTATGACTGTAGAATGTATGACCTTCTGATGTTTATGAATCATCACTAAGAATTTCTGCTAATAATTCTCATTTGCGGCTAGCTGGCTTTACACAGAGTGTGGGCGACTATAGATTCCATTTGGTTCCATTTGTAAACAAAAAGTGTACAAAAAGTGGTCTGAATCAGACCACCGGCGTCCCTGGTTTGGGCACGTCATTATATGTAGGCGACAATGTGAAAACATTTGCATTTAAAAAAATACTGCAAAAATAGGGTTGAAGACGTTAAGAGTTTTACGTTGTATCAAAGGCATAACCCCTCTAAGCCAGTAGTTTTTAACCAGTGGTCCGGGGACCACCAGTGGTCCTTGAGGAGGTTCCAGGTGGTCCCCAGTTAAACGATGGAGAGTTGGTAATGGATTGGACCCTTACAGATATTTAACTCTTGAGTGTGTAAAATGAAACCAAATGGTCGTTATTTTGTCCAGTGTTTGCCTGTTATCTCTCCTAATGGTACCACATCAATGCAGCATGGAATTTTGGACAAAATCTTATCCAACATTTAACAACAAAATATTCTGTTTTGGATCCGAGAGGCTAAATCTCATGAAATGGTGGTCCGTGGCTCAAATGCCGAACAAAATAATGAGCCTTGATGTGAAAAGGGTTGAAAACCACTGCTCTAAGTAATAAAGCACATGCTCTCCCGCCCAAGCTCCACACACCTTTCTCTGACTGCCCTGCAGGCCACCTCACCATGACAGTATAGCTGCCAAGCAGTGGTGGACCTCCAAACATTGGTTCCATTGCACGTGTAAGTCGTGTATAGCATCGGCATCAGCGATGCACCTAAATTGTACCGATGGGTTGTATTAAAAGATCATTACAGCACTTTATGATTTAAATACTTTTTTAGTGATTCCTTTAAAAAAAAGTCACACCCGTGTTAAGTGAGGGGCGCTCTTATCATCGTACATCATCTCATACTGGCCAATCATATGGCCTGTTGCCTGTGATTGGTTAGCTGATTTTCTCGTTTACATATGACGTACATTTTCCGTTCAATGTCAATGGCGTTTAATGTTTTGATGTTTAACTTACGTCTTAAAAAGCGGAATTCTGACGTAATTTCTCCGTTCATCGTCAATGGCAAAACTTGAGACGGGTAGGGACAAATTTTAGCGGACATTTGTCCGGAATTCTTTTACCGTGGTCAATGGCAAATCTTGAGACGTGTGAGGAGCTGTTTATAGAAGGGGCTAGCGCCCCTTAAAAATACTAAAAATCAAAATTCTTCCTAGCACTGAGAACAGCTAGCATTCAGATTCTTCATGGACATTAGACTGGCGTGCATTACTGTATGTTGTGTGGCCAATAGGAAGCCCCATGCAGTCTGTGGTTATGGTAGTGGAGCAAATAGTTCCTTGTTATTCTCCTACTGTACGTATGTTTCTTTCCCTGCAATACTACTAAGCTATAACTCAAACACAAACTGTGTGCTAGTGTTTGAGTAGACTAGTTTTTTTCTTCAGTTGCCATAATTAAGATCGTCTTTGTTGATGCAGCAAAGAACAGACACCTAAATGTTACTTCCTCCAACTAATCATTTAAAAGATATTTCAGATTAAATTGTGAAAGTCAGATCTTGTATGGTGAATCAGAACGAGTTACCTCAACTGATGCACTTTCACGTGATATGAAGTCAATAATTCACCTCCTCGATGAATGAATCAAATGACACTTCTGATCTGTATTGACATTCCACTCGCTGGCCCGTCTGTGTATATTTATGCATTAGTAGAACAAGACAAACCCTACCCTCTGTGACCCTGGCATGTGAGTATAGTACTCCTCCACTGTCACTGTTTATTTCTGCTCTTCCTGTTTGTGCTCCACCACAAGAACCGTTGCTGTGAATGCTGGGTAAAAAAGAAACTATGGCTGGTGTGCTGCAGGTTGGGTTGTGGGGAGTTGGAGGTGGTGAGGTGGCTGGCTTGCAGTGTGCCAAACATCACGACGCGGAGGCAGAAAAGGAGGCTCGCAACCACATGGCTAACATGTCAACAGAGATTAAACTAGTTTATTATTTTCAAAGAGGGAAAAAAATTACGAAACAAAAAGCAGTCATATTTTACACTAGTGATTATTATTAAATTTTTTACAACCATTCAGTCTGCATAACATAAAGAAATAATTCTACATCTTTGTTTCTTTCGTATTTTTGGTACTCTGATTTATACATACAAATAACAAATACAGGAACTTTTTTCACAATGCATATAATCTGTGGGCAGGAAGAAAGTCTTTCAGGTGATCCAATGTGGCAGTGTGTGTGTGCGTGCATGTGTGTGCATGTGTGTGCGTGTGCGTGTGTGTGTGTGTGTGTGTGTGTGTGTGTGTGTGTGTGTTTGTGTGTGTGCATGTGTGTGTGTGTGCATGCGTGCGTGCGTGTGTGTGTTAACACAAACCAATTCCAGAGACCTATAGCACATCCAAAAAAAAGTAAAAAAAAGAAAGTAAAAAAAACAAAAACAAAATGCCTGCCAGTCAGAGCCATAGACTTTCTGCAAGCTTAATGCATCAAACACAATTCCAGCAGGCAAAAGAAACAGAGTCCTGCCCTTTTCTCAGTCCTTTCCTCCTCCTTTCACCTCCTCCCTCGTATGTCCGATGGGATGCGGGGGTCTCCTGTTCCTCTTTAACCCTCCGCTGGTGGCAGTCTCTCCTCGCACCTCCTTCTCGTACCCTTCTCATAGTCATTAGCTGCCCCGAGGGGGGCATTTTTCCTTTCTTTTTTTCTTTTTTCCTTTTTTTTTTATCGTTTCGCACTTAATTAAAAAGTCTTCATTAGATGTACTGTATTTCATACAATTTGTACAAATATATTCAAAGTTTGTCTCCTCTCTTCTTGTTGCAGTGGAGCGGACCGAGTTCAGGGAAGTGTGTGGTGGGGGTTTCCCTGTTACACAGGTGCACGTTGGAGAGAAGCGGGGCTAGGACACGGGGTGTGGACATCATAAAAGTAAGCTTTTTTTTAATACATCTGTTTTATAATATTTCTGTGTGTGTGTGTGACGTGTGTGTGTGTGTGTGTGTGTGTGTGTGTGTGTGTGTGTGTGTGTGTGTGTGTGCGCGCGTCTGCGTGTGCGTGTGTGTGTGTGTACGTTGTAAAAAATGGCTTTTTGTATTTTGTACACAAATGGAGTTCCGTATTGTGGGATATGGGCTGGGAGGTATGTGGTGGAAAGCTTGGGAGAGCATGAACTCTCCTCTGTCCGTCGTCGGCTGGTCAGAGAAAAATAAAATAAAAAATATCTTTCCGCGCCCCACCCCCCTTCCCCCCCCCAGAAAACAAGTCAGTATATGCAAAGCAATCATATCGCAGAGGTATGCTTTGATATTTTCATTTTTATAAAAATAAGATAAGAACTGAAGACAATGGAACCCCCTCGCACCGAGGTCAGATCATATAGAGGCGGCTTGGTGGCGAGTCAGCAGAGCTTAGTTTTGTGCCAAGGAGCAGTCTGTTGGTCTTTTTCAAGATACGGAAGCGGGTCACAGCAGAGGTACCAAGGGGCGTGGTTAATGGGGGGGGGGGGGGGGGGGGGTTGATGGTGGTTGGGGGCGGGGGTTCTGAGGAACATGGGGCAGCGGGTGGGGTGGTGGGTTTTGGGGTCTAGCCCATGGCAGAGACCATACTGGATGGGTGATGGGGGGCAAAGGAGGAAGGGTGCATGGGCGTTGGGGTAGACAGCATGTGGCCGGAGTGTGAAAATGGGGGGAAGGAAGACATGTGACGAGAGAGGGCTGCCGGGCTGAAGCTGCTCTTGTCCATCAGACTCTTGGAGAAGTCGTCCATGTTGTCGTGGGACTTTTTGCTCTTCTTGGACTTGCTGGACATCTTCCTGTTCCTCGTCTGGATGCCCTCCTTCTTCATGGTCAAAGGTCGGTTGATCTGGGAGAAAGCAGACGGCCGAGGGATTAGTTATAGTGCCGCACAAAACTTGGTCCACGAATGAGAACAACAATTATTCAACATTGTTCATAATTAAAGAATAACTGTAATAAAGCAACACAAAAAATAACAACATTTAAAAAAAGAAAAAAAACAATCATGAACAGGGACACTGATCTCTTTTATTTTGTTAAGAGACAAATTGGGGTTTTGAGGAGACATAATTACATGTAATGGAGTCCCATTATGGAACAGATCGGCCTGTCCCATTGTGAAAAAGAGTTTGTGTGTGTGTGTGTGTGTGTGTGTGTGTGTGTGTGTGTGTGTGTGTGTGTGTGTGTGTGTGTGTGTGTGTGTGTGTGTGTGTGTGTGTGTGTGTGTGTGTGTGCGCGTGCGTGCGTGCGTGCGTGCGTGCGTGCGTGCGTGCGTGCGTGCGTGCATGTATGTACTACTGTATGTATGTATGTATGTATGTATATGCGTTGGGGTGAGCCCGCATTCGTGTGGATTTAAATTCTGATTCCTTTAAGCTGGACTGGATCTGAGACAATGGACGTGCCAGAAAGAGAATGGAAGAGAGAGAGAGACAGAGAGACAGAGAGAGACAGAGGGAGACAAACACACAGGCAGACAGAGAGAGGTAGAGAGAGAGAGAGAGAGAGAGAGAGAGAGAGAGAGAGAGAGAGAGAGAGAGAGAGAGGGAAGACAGAAAGAATGTGTGTAAAAGAGGGACAAGGAAGGTTCTGGCAGAGAGCGTGTAACCAGTCGACCACAGAGACACATGGCCGTGACCACAGCCAACACCAGGGCCAAGTCCTCCCCTCCACCCTCCATCTCAGCTGCATGGACATCTCCTGGCCAAAATGGCCCCAGCTGCCATATTCCGGCATAGGTTTAGCCGGGAATGAGAGCCGGATGATGGAATTCCGGCTCTAGGCAGGATTATGACAGGGAGGTGGATGAGGCCGACTGGCTTCCTGATCTTTTTGAGCAGTTTCTTCCCGGGGAAATGGGAACAGGGATTTCTTCTTCACTTGTGCACCGTCTGAGACATTGGCATTTTCTTTTTTGCTTTTTTTTTTTTTGCTGACTCTTTAAGCAGAGTGGCCTAGATGATTAGCAGAGGGCGGAGAACGGTGAAACCCATGATGTGGTTTCAGTCTCTAAGATGTGGCTACATGTTAAGGGGCTGTATATGTGTCTTCCTTCCAGAAGAAAGGTGCAATATACGCCCATGCTACTAACTAGTCACGCTGCTACGCTTTGATGGTGAGATGTCTGTCATCTCTTGCGTCAGTCCCTTACTTGTGGCCTGTGCTCGGCCACCTTTCTGAATCTGAGGCATCAAAGAAAAGCTCAGCCATGCAGTGTATTTCGAGTCAATGGCCACCACAGAATAATATACACATCCGCTCTTCCCTGGACCAGGGGCTGACCACCTGAAACCTCAGTGCACTATACAAGGCTGACCACACTCTCTGTCTGATTCTAAAGAAATCAAAGGTGAGGAGAGATCATTTCACACATGGTGAGAAAAGCCTGCTGTGTGCACAACCGGTCTCTGCTTTGGGTGTCAACAAGGCCTTGTGTTTTTGTGGCAACTTTTCTGTTTTCACAGGCCTCTTATCAGAGCCAGTGGTTGTGGAAAACAACAGATTGCTACCATCAGGTGTTATGTACAGAGACTCCATGGACATCCTGCACATCCAGAGCTCAAGTGTGCCAGGCAGAGGGGACTCATAAATTCTCCATGAAGAATGTGGAATTTGTTTCAAAGGGAGCAAACCCCAACAGAAGTCTGGATTTACCAAAACAAACTAATTTTGCAATTACGCCAAGGTCGAGGTCAGTTCAAATGCTAATATGTAACTTGGAAATATTATTCTTTTCTCCCTATAACCCTGGTCTGCATCGGACTCTCCAGTCTCCAACAACCCGATGCCAAGAGCAACATGGGAAAATGATTTAACAGGGAGCACTTGCGTGACTAGCGGGGGAGCAAAGCGGGATACTCTTCCCATTACACACTAGGATATGGGATAAAGGCTACCGTTATCTGATTAGGTCTGAGAGGCAATGTTGCCTCTTTCTCGATGAAGGGAAATTAATATGACATCTGGTGTTGTCACTATATAACAAAACGATTTAAAAATATATATATCTATATTATCAATATTATTATTAATACTCAACAGTTACAATAGCTGTGTCAAAAGTGACAGGTCTGTGCAGAGAGCTCTGTAAGGCAGAGAGACATGGGGAGAGAATGTGGGGTGGAGAGAGAGAGAGAGAGAGAGAGAGAGAGAGAGAGAGATGAGTCCCAGGGGGTTCTCAGATTGAGGATGTGAAATGATGTGGTGAGGCATAACCATGCGTGTGCCCCAAAACGAATCAGACAGGATTGGTGGTCAGAGAGGGACTCCAATCCAACTCCCTTGCGCAGACGGAAACCAAAAAGGCCTGAAATAAAAATCGGCCTGGAAATTAATCGAATTTTAATTAAACCCCTTCTTTAATATTCAAAAGCCAAGCTGCAGGCTCAATTCGGGGCTCTTATACGTTTTAGATTCATACTTACTGCCAATAAATCATATTAATTCTGCAGTATTTGTTATCGCTGTAGCCCCGAAAGTCTCTGTGGGGACAGCCGGAGATAAATATTCACACTGTGTGTGTGTGTGTGTGTGTGTGTGTGTGTGTGTGTGTGTGTGTGTGTGTGCGTGTGCGTGTGCGTGTGTGTGCGTGTGCGTGTGCGTGTGCATGTGTGTGTGCGTGTGTGTGTGTGTGCGTGCACGCTCGTGCATGGGGGGGATGTAGTCATGTAGATCAGTGAAGAGGGAAATAGTAGTAGGCCACAGAAAATAAATGTTTGAGAAGAGAAGGGGGTGTGGTGCAGGGGTGTGATAGAAGAAAAAATGAAAATGGAAAGCATGCTTAGATAAGTTAGTAGATATCTTACTATAATGTATAGGCAGCTGTATTGCTTACATTGTGCAGTTTGAAGTACAGGCCACATGCGTTACACACGGGGTCCCCGTTCGCATTTCTCCGCCAAAGCGTCGTCGTGGTCGTTTGACAGTTTGCACACGACGTCCCTGCCCGCCGCGCCGCGGACTGTAAACACAGAGGACAGAATGGATTTAGATCACATGACCGTTTATGCACGCTGTGAAAAATTGCAAACATAATATACCCCCAAAAAAACCCTCTTGATGTCGACTCAAAGGAATTCTATTGGCATTTTTGCAAAGCTGAAAATAGTTTAAAAATAAAGACAGAAATTCCAAAACATATAGCAGCCCTAGACTTGAAGCTAAAAATAGCGGTCATGCACATACCTCCTGAAGAATAAATATTTACAGAAGACGTAAAAGCAGTTCCTTGCAATGGGAGCTATTATATCTGATTAAAATTCCCTTCAAATATATGAGTAACAGTATAGTGTTTGTGCCAGGAAGGCTTGCTTAAAGACAGCCTCAGATTGTGGCTGCAATTAAAATGAAACAGTGAAATGAGAGGCATATAGCCTTAAAGAATGTAGGCAACTTTAGGCCTATATAGTCTTAAGACAAATGTCTTGTTTTAGGTAAATCTAGCCTATAGGACAGGATCGCGGTTCTAAATGACGTGGCAGTGGTCATATCTGAAGAGAAACAATAATTAGCAATAATTAATTTGATCTGATATGCCAGTTAACCAACACAATCAAAAAACGGGGGGACAGCATTACCCCCATTTTGGTGGGGGGGAAATATACACAGACACGGTGAAAGTCTCTGTCTTCTTCGTATGGATTTATCTGCCTGCCTCAGACTCCGTTTTGCTGGATGGCTTGACATTGATGTTATAATCTCTTAAAAAAACAATCAATAGACAGGTGACCGCAAAGGACACACTGCGTAAACGGACTAGCCTACACTAGCCTATCTGTCGGAGAGATTTCCAATTATCCACATCTGGTGGCCTAATAACCCCTGGCCCTGTGTGGCTTGAATAAAGTAGGCTATATAGGCCTATATATACTAGGCTGGAGTACTGCCTTATTTTGTCTAATGGAGCTCGCCCATCCAATCCAAATTACTGTTTCCCTGGCTGGATTCATTTTTATTTCCACGTTTAGAAATATATCCAATCCATCGTTCTAGGTTTTTTTCCCCTCCAATATTCTGCAGAGATTATTCTACACTAAACAATCTCAAGTCGTGACTTTTGTGTGCCCCGGGTCGCCCCTCTCTCGCCGAGTCGGACTCCGCTCCCTTAATGTTTAGACTGGGGAAGCGGGCTGTGTTGTTAAAAGCGACTTATCTGCGCTGCTCAGATATCCGGCAGCTTTTTCCTGGGAAGTCGGGTTTTCACATTAGAGCGAGGGGAGAGTACGGGGCTAGCCCCAGAGCACATGCAGCTAAAATAGCAGCCCACGACACTATAACGCTTCGCTGGCCTCGAAACTTTTCCCTCGTCCGCAAGCCTATAGTCAGGGGAAGTCCTATATGGATCTCGTCGAAGAACGAACATGCCGTTCGGGGCTTCCCCGTTAACTTAAACCACAGAACACAACCGCAAGAAAGAACTGCAAAAAAAAACATGGAGCCCAACTTGAATGTTTAAAATGAATGAGAATGTCACTTTTATGCCATGCGCGCTTTTATTGGGCCTATATCATGTAGGCCTATGGCTTGTATAACCTACTGCACTCCTGTCCTCTCTCACATTTAAAGTAGGCTACTATTTTAGGTTAGTTAGGTTTTGAGTTAATGGAGAGACCAAAAAACGGCTCCACAAAGCATGGGATACAAGGTCCATGGTTCAAATGTTCAAATATAATTAATTATGGGTATATCAACGAAAACTGAAGCAAAAAAAAATATGACATCGTCATTCATTAAATCAATAAGTGTGCAGTTTGCTATGGTATCTGAAAACAGAGACCTGCACTTGTCGAGTCAATTTCCTGCAGCTAATACTTCTTCCTGGATAGAAAAAAAGAGAGAGAGAAACGGAAGCGTCATCAATACAAACATGGCAAGAACATACCAGTCGTCGCTTGGGTTTGATGAGTGGGCGATTCTGCCCGTTCATCTTGTGATAGAGTCCGCAGGCGTTACACAAATAGTGACCCGTGCCATCCCGCCTCCACAGCGGGGTCGATGTGGCTCCACAGTTTACGCACTCTCTACCTTCTGCAAGACCAAGCAGTACAGACAGAGATAGAAACACAGATAAAAGGATAGAGAGAGATAGAAACAGAGAGAAGCGAGAAATAAGAGAGAAAAGAGAGAGCGAGAGAGACAGAGAGAGCGCCGAGATCAGTTGGTCCCTAAACCTCAAAAAAGTAACATTATAAAGCTACCTTAGATGCATTATTATTAGGCCTAGTAAAGGCCAAATCCACGCCAAGAATGGAAAAGGTTAGTAAAACAAAACATCACCGATATACAGTGTAGGGCTGTGTTATCCATTTTAAATCGTGCAAAATTACATTACATTGGTCTAAAATCATAATTATCATCATCATCGTGTGCGTATATAGCATGTAATTGTTTAGCCTATTACAATAACACACATGCACGCGCACGCACGCACACACACACACACACACACACACACACACACACACACACACACACACACACGCACGCACACACCACATGGGTTTTAGTGTTGCTGAATTCCATTTAACAACCAAAAGTCATTCTGAATTATACTGCAAATGCATTTCCTAAAATATAATTGCAGGCTATCATGCATGCATCAGCCTATAGGAAATACATAGACCTTCTTTCTTTCATCACCACAACCTCTTCTTTAACTAAATTGCATAATACAACTATATATAATAGCAAAAACAATAGGCATATAATAGTCTAATAATAATAATAGTAGTAGTAGTAGTAGTAGTAGTAGGCCTAGTAGTAGTAGTAGTAGTACAAATAATATCACAATATTTTGTTTTTTTTATAGAACAAATTCCTTAGTTTAGGCCGACTTGTGTTTTTGGAAATAATGAACATGAAGCGTGTTGTGTTTGACTGACACTATAGTGACACCGACAGGTGAGAGGCGCATTCACAGTTTCGCCAGAGTGGGTCTATATGTTTCTTTCTCCGGGCCTGTGCTGTGCTGTACTGTGCGCGGCCTCTGGACCCGAGCAGGGCAGCACGGTTATTTGAAAGCATTTAGACGCGCCATCATGTAAGATCATGTAGAGAGGAGCTTTTGGTGCAGCAGCGCCTATAGTCTTTGCATTTTTACTTCCCCGTTTTGACAGAAACTGCTTGACTTCAGAGAGAGAGACGCGTCACTTCTGGTTTTGTTATGTTATATTAGACAGACTCACACACACACACACACACACAGGGACATCGACAACTGTGTGAATCAGTGTGTGCGCGCGCGCGCGTGTGTGTGTGTGCGTGCGTGAGCGCGCGCGATTTGGTAAGGAATAGGAAAGGGGAAAGGGGATTTTAGGATAACACAATCAATGTGTCTGCATGCTAACCTTTTTAATAATAAAACATCAGTTGACACACACACACACACACACACACACACACACACACACACACACACACACACACACACACACTGCACTGATGACCTCATTAGAAGGGGAGCCCCTTAAAGTCTTGGAATATCTCTAAACGCACATTATCACATTATCCTCGAATTAAAAATCATTATTTACATTAATGGGCAAACGTATGATTCTGAATAATAAACCAGATGATATGCATCAAGAAGTAATCCACTGTTTTCTATAGCCTACCCACTTTCAAAGCCGTGCATGTGGCACTGATATTAATCTCATTACAGATAACTGGTTTTGCAGTAAGTGCCACAATAACCTTAAAAAAATAATTACCCTTCGAATTGGGATATCTCTCCCCCTCTGCGCCCTCTCGCTCTCTCTCTCTCTCTCTCTCTCTCTCTCTCTCTCTCTCTCTCTCTCTCTCTCTCTCTCTCTCTCTCTCTCTCTCTCTCTCTCTCTCTCTCAATAGTGCACTCTGCCACGGCGCGAGGGCTCACTCGTTATTCCCTATGAATGCACAACCAGCATCCGGACCTTCTATCTAGTTACTGGCGCTGAGTAAACAATGCAACTGTCGCGTGCACCAGTCTGACAGTAATGGGATTATCTTAAACATATAGACGGGACAGAGACAGCCATGCAGGCACGGAGCTGACCCCCCCCCCCCCCCCCCCTTCCACCCCCCCCTCTCTCTATCTCTCTGCTCTCAAACCTAGAAAAGTGAGGGTGGAAAAAGCTTGCCCTCAAATAAGCTGACAACTATAAAACTCGTTACTGATTTAATTTGGTAGAATTTAATGGATTTATCCTGTCCATCCTGGACATAATTGGCTATAGAGTCAGTGGAATTGTTTTGCGTGTTTGGAGAAAATAAACAAAAATAAACTGTGTGTGTGTGTGTGTGTGTGTGTGTGTGTGTGTGTGTGTGTGTGTGTGTGTGTGTGTGTGTGTGTGCGTGTGCGTGTGTGTGTGTGTGTGTGTGTGTGTGTGTGTGTGTGTACAGCTATATATTTAGATATCTGTTGTTTAACTTAATTAAATAATTCCTCTTTGAAATAGATCTGATTACATATTACTTCAAATTTAATTTAATTTGTGTTATTTGGTTGTTTTTGTAATTATTAAAATCATTATTGCTATTGTTGTTATTATTATATATTCAGCCATTTTATTTAGAACCCTCTAATTAATCAGCGGATCAAATGAAAGTCCTTTGAAGCACTATCTGAGGGCTGATCGGCGTGACCTTATTGCGCGAAAGATAAAGAAGAGGTTGTTTTCATGAGAAGAATGAACGAATCGGGCACGGTGCAGCATCAGGACATTATTGAGACTATCAAAAAAAATCATGACTATCATTAAAGACTGCAATATCGGGCATAATGTTATATAGATCAAATGGTAATAAAGCGCACGCCTACCTGAACATGACCTTGTTTTTGGTCTGGTTTTGGAACCATAACTAGAAGATGACCCACCTATCAGGCTACTTGGTGGGAAGAGGCCTGGCCCGTATTCTGGGACATATTGTGGGTATGTGGCGATGGGGTGGTGGTGGGAGGACCCTCCGATTGACGCCATGCTCCGGCTGTGAGACTCCAGTTTCATACTTTCGGCCAGGGTCACCTGGTACTTTATGCACTCTTTGTCCTCCTGGCGCACGTTGCCGTTGGAGCCGGAGATGCCCGGGTCCGGGGACACGTCTTTCGGAGGGGTCGGGGGAAACGTGAAGAGGTGCGGACTGGAGTGGCCCGTGGACGAGGCCGACGGGTAGACGGACAGGCTGGCCGGGGAGCCGTGGTGCAGCGGGTTTTTGGGGAAAGGGCTGAGGTTCCAGGGAGAAGTGCTGTGGTGCGACTTTGCCCCTTCCAGCCATGGCAAAGAGCTGTGGAGCAGCGAGGGACGACACACCTGGCTACCTGTGTCGCAACATAAACATAGAAAACATGACAACGCGGTCTTATTCTCTCCATTATCTATACAGGACAAGTCATCATGTTATTATTTCCACCATGCACAAAACATGCATGCACAGATTAATGGCGACTTCGTTTCAGGCCTGAAAGGACACGGTTAGATATTAGATTTTAGCACATCTTTTTTTTAGCAATTTTTGGACACATTTTGTGAGTGATGTCAGCTTTCGCGCTATGCTTCTCTTTAATCCACAATTAACTGTTTTGTAGATATGGGTCTATTTGTTTTTTTAGACTTGCATGCATAAGTTAGATATGATATTTATTTTATTATTTTAAACATAAATAATGGCCTATAGCTAACGCAGATAGAACGCATCAGTGTGATGAAGGAACACACAACCACAGTGCACGCTTATGTTAAAACAGATCATATTGTTCATTAAAATGTAGAGAAACGCATTGACGTTATGCTCTCTAAACCCCATCGAATTTCAGAAAGCGAGTTGTGAACGACTATTCAGGAAGTCGGCGACAGACTATACCAACATTATATTGGAGAAATATTACTCCACAAATACACAGTGTTTATGCACATGCATGGATGGCATGTAGGCCCCAATTATAATACAAACATTTGCATGCGGTCAGAAATGCAGGCCTGAGCGTGTTGACAACACTCTCCAAAATAATGTTTGCAACCTATTTGCCAACAAATAGTCTACATTATTTATTCAGAACTAAATATTAACGCAGGTTTTTGAAAAGTAAAACAAAAATAAAACATGGCTATAAATAATTCCGAAAGATTATAAAGGAATTATTCACTTGTCACTGTCTGGTTATTTCTCGCCGCGATAGGCCTGCATCAGACGGTGTCAATTGATGATATTACAACATAGCCTACTTGAAAGAAACCAAAGAGGTAAGCCACACACGGCATGGTTTCACAACTCTCTCTAACTCATATTTTAGGACAAAGGCATCTAAGGCCATAATCGAAACCTCATTTTCTCGTTAAATAATTCAAAACATCACGAAATCACGATCATTGCAGAATATAAATTCAGTGCTGTCTGGAGCACTGCAGACCAAAACGCATCCATCTTGTAGGCTATATAGACCCAAAATAAAACGTCCCTTCTTGAACATGAAATAAATACTTACTGTGTGGAGGAGGTGGATACCTCTGGACGGCTCGGACTGAGTTCCCATAGTATGGAGAGACGTGGTTCCCCTGTCCATCGATATTAAACAGTACATCCACATCGTCAGTGAGGGGATACTGCGAAGGGTCCATGTACGAGTGGCCCAGCCCCGGGTGGTGCGAGCCGGGATGCTGCTCGTTCAACACCGCGGGGTGATGGCTCATCCACCGTGGCTGATCCGCACTTACTTCCATTGCTTTTTTTTAGCAAGTGTTCACGCACACCGGAGTAAACCGATACACGTTCAAGTCGGAGGAAATAATCTGTCCAAAATCCTTTTTATTTAGGTAAATCCACTGGTTCCGCTGTTGCTTTCGAACACCTGGAAGCAAAGAGAGCAATTTTAATGTTTTATTTGCCGGTGCAGATGGATATTCTCAAAAAGTGTTCAAAAGCAGGTGGGCAGGAATTCAAATTCACGAGAATTAGCCCGGCAAAAATAGCTGAACGAGACATTTAAACACGAAACATACCCCTACATTACAAATGTAACAGATGTGGTTGTCATATATAGTTCCAAATTCGTATCCAGTCCCACGGGGAGTTCCCGAACTTCTTCCACTCGAAATTGCGATTATTAAGCCGACTCAACAAGTTGTTGAGGTATCTATATGCTATACGCAAGCTTGTTTGCAAGTAGATGGCTTAGAGCACACTGACTAGCACCGAAGTTAAACTCTGTGATCAAATCTCTGTTTGTGCGCAGTGGCAGCCCTCTCCATTTACTCAGCTCCTCTCTCTCTCTCTCTCTCTCTCTCTCTCTCTCGTTCTCTCTCTCGCTCTCTCTCTCTCTCTCGCTCTCTCTCTCTCCGTCCGCCTGTGTCGCTCTTGCGCACTCGTTCTAAACTCTACCTTTTTTCTTTCTATTTTTTTCCTTTTTTCTCTCCTTTTTTTTTTTTTTTTTTTTTTTTTACAGTGAAGGCATTCTTTCAGGATGGCGCCAGGCAGCTCAATGCTTGCAGACAGCTGTGGCGCGACGCAACTTAAGGAGGGTCTGTCAGTGTCATCAGTATAGGGGAGGGGCCTGTACTAATTGAATAACGCGGGCCAGGAGAGATGTAGCAAGAGCTGCTGCTGTAATATAATATCATATTTTGAAGTGACCCTGCAAACATATTATACCATAAAATATATACCGGTATAGGCTATTGATATCAATAAAAAGATAATGTGAGATACACACACACACACACACACACACACACACACACACACACACACACACACACACACACACACACACACACACACACACACACACACACACACACACACGTATATGCTAGTGGAGCATGCAATCACAACAAAATCAAAAAGAAAAAAAACAACATGGTCGACAAATTTATATAATTTATATATAATGGCCATCTTGTTTAAGTATTTACAGTATATATCTGAATTTGGGCAACACATTTCCAACCCCTCTTGCACTTAATCTGCTGCCTACCAGAGAAAGAAAGGAGGAGAAAAAAAGCCCCCCCCAAAAAAACAGGCTGCTGGCTGCAACAGAGCCTGTTGCTCGGGGCCAATGGCAGGTTGCGGGCCGTTCACGCTCTTAAAATTGTGACAGTGCGTCCTCTCGCGGTGACAGGCACATTATTCTAATGGCAAATCCAAATTGAGCCGATTTTCTCACCGTGAAGCAGGCATGGACAACTAAGGAGGACGCGCCTGGAAGACTGAGCTATATAGCTTATAGTCTGGGGGGAAAAGAAAAAAAAAGCTTCTAATGTAGACTATTACAGGCCGTCAGTTAACTTACCAGTATATCCATGATCTACCTCTATATCCACTCCACCAACTTAAGATAGACAGGCAACAAAGGGCCATGTCATTATTTATTCAAAGCAGTGCATTAAAAGAAACACGATAGGCCACATGATGGAATGATTTACATGACCGATGCCTTTCAACGTTTCCTCTTATTTAAAAACATCCATAAGTGGCTCCATGACACACATATAGCCTATATACAGTACAGTAATAATAATAATTCCTAATAGCTATACAAGGTCAGACATGTTGCCGTGCAGTATTCCACTTGATTGCAGGACAAAAGGGGTCTGGCCCTTGGGGAAGTATTTTGTGTCTATAATTCCCAGTTCGGTTACTCCATATATACTTTCAGATTGGCAGCAAGTAATAGTAGAGGGGGGGGGGGGTGTCTCCGAGCTGCAGTGCAAGACACGGGTAGCCTCGGCGACGCCACTGGATGTGACGTCATCGTGGAGTAAACGGGCAGGAAATTAATATGTTCAATGAGCATGAAGAGGGAGCTGCAGACGAGCTTTGCTGCCACCAGTGGACACGTGACGGACTTCTGCCATCATGTTATCATCACGATTATGACCTAATGGATGTATAATAATAGGCTAAAGGGAAGGGTATGCCTATAGATTTACTCCAGATGCAGGATGGCTAAAATGC
>NC_136804.1:26417014-26422014 GCF_951216825.1 Electrona antarctica | reverse complement strand
TCAATTGGCTGCTGTGATGCTTATCTGTGTTATCGTTTCTCGCCTTTAGACACGCGTCGCCTCAAACCTTATTCACCTTTTGCGTCCCCATGGCAACAAAGAGGACCATTAATTTGTTTTCGTGTATAGGCTATACTGGGACTCCCGCATAAAACAACACGCTTTAAACTGAAATTAGATCTGAGGCATGCGTAAATCCACAAAGCTTATTTGACAACTTTTTTATAAACAAAGCACAAATATATATGCGGCACAGCAAAATGTGAAACCACGGGACGCGCTATAGCTGCGGCCGCTTGGCTGCCCATCTCTTGTCATGGCCCAATTTGGAAGGCTGGTGGCAGATTTTTATCCTGATTTAAAAGGCATTACAACACTTGAATGTGTGAGTAGCCTGCCTCGCTATCTTGAAAACACAGCTGTTGGGGGGGGGGGGGGGGGGGGCATTCAGCGTAAATCAATACAACCGGGCCCGTTCTGTTCCTATGCATGCTTGCAAATAACAGCCCGGGCTCTGCCCATGACTGTGCGCCTGCGATGCCCGCTTAATTTGGTATCCCATTCATTCCATGTAACATGACTCTCTGAATCAAGCCATATCGACCACAGACGTGATGGACAAACGGGAAATGCAGCCTCAGCAAATCCACCTCCTTTTATGACCCATTGGCAAGGTAATCAGATCAATTTCATGGGATGTGGGGTTCCGCCTATATACGACCAAATTTAGGCGGTAATAGCAGGTAATTTTTCTGACCGGCGTGTGAGGTAGGTCAATATTATTTAATGCACTCCGTTTCGTCACATATGGGCATCTATCTGATTATGCGTGCGTCGCCCGGTCGCCGATTGACAAATAAAAAACGTAGCCTTTAAACATAATTATTCATAAGAATGGTGGCCTAATAACCAAGAAACAACATGCCTATACAACACAAAACGTCAAAAGACAAGACAACAATGGCGGTCGGCCGCTTGTTTATTCTCTGATCTCAACAATAATTCATGAAGTGCGGTGAGTCGGTGCGGGTGCTCATTTGGAGATAATACGCACCACAGGTCCCTCCTCTCCGAAAAGATCTCTCAATCTAAACAGATAGGATCTCTTCTTTATTTAGACGATATTCATTCCGTCGCGATGCACACACTGCTAAACATCGGGAAAAAACCATTCCATTCTGTGTCATTATTAACAGATAGAAGTTCTCAAATAGCCCCACCATGCACAGAACGCATACACACCCATTTAGGGAGGCAAGGACCAAGCGGCTGCCCATTGGCTATCGCATATACAGCAAAGCTTTACTTTGTAATCGAATGTACTTGGGGATGCATGCACCGGCTTAAAACAAATTTAAATATTTACTGACCTGTTGTATTGAGGCCGGATGAAGGTTTTTTTCCCCCCCTGATCTGCTGCAGATGTGAAGAAAGAGTGACATAGAGATCGAAGCGCCGATGGCATTTAGAGAGAGAGAGAGAGAGCGAGAGCGAGGGAGAGAGCAGTGGAGAGGGAAAAACCGCGCGCGCCCTCAACCCAAGCAGAGTCACACACCACCGCCACCATGCACGAACAGAAAGAGACGCGCACACTAGGCTACCACCAGGCACGCGGCCACGGGGCGCGCGCACGCCTGCGCGTGCACACACACACACACACACACACACACACACACACACACACACACACACAACTTACTGTAAATTCATAACGCTTCCGGGTCGGCGGACTCTGCGGAAAACACCTGCCAAAGCAAAGCGAACTTATAGCGTTATATTAACACATGATGACATTAGGGCGTCTAATGTAATAATAACAAGCTATAGGCTAACAGCTAATGAATGGAGGAGGCTTTGTTAGCCTACTGTTTTCATTTTGTGAGAATTGGACTCTTATGGCATTTAGAAAGGTCAGAATGGAGCAGTCTTTTAGATTGATTTTTTATCAGAATGGTGCAAAACTCGGGCATTTAACATTCTTATTGCAGTGCACGCGGGTCATTTATGATTGCAAGTGTGTTTTACACAAAACAGAGCATGCACAAGAGACACATTATAAGGACAAATAGTTATTATAACACACACGCACGCACGCACGCACGCACGCACGCACGCACGCACGCACACACACACACACACACACACACACACACACACACACACACACACACACACACACACACACACACACACACACACACACACACACACACACACCTTTTGTATTGGAGAAGAGCCCTATACAATTACATTTTATATACTCTGCAAAAGCCTATAGGCCTATAGTATCTTGCAACCCGGACAGTTATCACATCATGTCACCAATAATATTTCACCCTATAAGCACACTTAACACTAACACTAACAATCATTAGTAGGCTACATATTGTCATAATTTCATACCACGGGGAGATGTTATCGGAGGTGCATTATTATGGCTATAGTGGTTTAGCTAGTTGTTCCGAACTGGCAAAGCTTCAATACATCTACCACCCCAAGCATCCAGGCCTGGGTATAGCCTGCTTATTGACATTGCGGTTGATTGAAAGGAGCGCCAAGCAAATCCGATCCCTCTTTCTGTGAAAATGCACTGAGGAAGAGAGAGAGAGAGAGAGAGAGAGAGAGAGAGAGAGAGAGAGAGAGATAGAGGGAGAGAGAGAGAGAGAGAGAGAGAGATGGTGCTGGAGGGTTGGTATATCTCTCACGTTGCGCCTTGACTCTTTGAAGGAGAATGTAAACTGATCACACCAAAATCTATCTTTGGGGGAGAAATTCAATTAAGGTAATAAATTAAAGATAATTGGCGCAAACCTCGCTGTATAAACTTACGGATGCGACTAGCCAAATGTGTCTTTAAACCAATGAATAATTCAATATTCCCATGCAGGGTAACGGGAGCTTTTCATTTAGAATTAGTATTTCAACATCTAAATAGAATTACAAAATAACGCATCCAGATAGTAATGATTTATTAATCTGCCTTTGACGTAAATAAAGTGCTTATTTTGGGAATTATTAGCTTCGCAATTTCAATATAAATAATATAAAGATGGTGTTAATATGCGTCGATGATAAATGCACATACTGATGGGATTGATATAATGGAAAAACAAAGGCTAAAGCTCTATTTATGCCACAGATAATTAAACCACATTATAGGTGTAATAATAAAAAAAAAGATTAATTATGGCGGGAATAACGAGAATCAATTTAGTCTCGTTCAGTTGATCGGATGCAATTAAAAACATGCAGAAAGAAATATTAATTTACCCTATTTTTGAATTAAAGCGGATTTAAGATTTAAGACAATGTGCCTTTTTGGTTACTTTTAATAACAAAAAAATAATAATAAAGACTAGCCTCATGACAGGCTTGCATTTTGATAGGGGCACATGTTTTGGTTCATAGGCTAATGTCTGTGAGTCCAGAGACACTCCTCTGCACTACTGGCATGAAATCTCGTGATTAATGTAGAATTTGACGTGAGCTCCCGCGTGACAACACAGACTGTCAACAGCTAAGTACAAACCTTGCAGTAGTGAGTCGACACACTTGGCCCTTTATGCGAATTCGTTTCTGCATTATCCATTTGATTTTTTTATAGCCTAGTCTTATCCATATAGGCCTAGATAGGAAATAATTATAACAACGTCCATAGCCTGCATGATTATTTAATGGTGCACTGCATACCTATAGGCCTAAACATTGCCATTCGATGCACATGCAGGCATCCTTTTCTATAGCATTTATTTATTTTTTCTTTTTGCAAATGTAAGCAATCTGGTGACGTTTCGTTATCTTTAACCTAGGCCGCCTCCTTTGAACGGTTACTGGCTCCGTTAGTGCTGCAATCATTTACGGCCATCTGCTTTATAGCCTACTGGTATAAATTGTAGACATTTCTCATTCCAAATCACTAATAAATACCTATGTGTATATTTGTCTTCTTCTGCCTACACGATTCTTAGCTGTAAATGTCGACTACGATGACCTTAATTTGAGACAAAACACCCTCTAAACGTAGGCTATGGGCCGCGTATAGCGTATTATCTGTTTACTTATTTATTTTCTCAATGTGTTTTATTATTCGTGTCCTGTGCCGTGCTGCCAAACCGTATAAGCCCAATGTTTTTTTATACGGCGGCTTCCCTTCTTACCCTGCGATTTTATTTTAAAATATTAGGCCGAGGTGGGGAGAATTATAAACGACTCCCGCTCTTATCTGCTCCCTTCACGTATCCAGGATCACAGAAGCTGATTAAGAAAGAAGTCACAGCCAACGCTGGATTCATAATGATTTGGAATAATGAATCCTTATCTCCCCTCTGCAGATTATCAGCCTTTCAGCGCGCCATGTTTTGTTACATGGGATAATTTATTGCATCTAATACATCACAATGAATCTGATGGGGGAAAGTGATGGCCAATGTTATAGGAGAGAGGCTGCTTTTTTATTTTTTTTATCCCGGGGCAATGAAATGCCTTTACGATTTTAATTGGTAAAATATAAGGGGATCTGATAAAAAAAAATAGAAGCACAGAGGTATAATCTTGCCTGCTAGTGTTCCAGCAGCACTCTGCACTATAATTAGTGTGTCAATTTCAACCTGAAATTAACAGAATCGACCTGCCATCTCTGCTTACGCTGGTGGAGTCAGCTAGATCCTAATTTCGCATGATTTATTTTTCACCAAGAAGAGATAATTAATCATAAACACTGAAAACAGTGCAGTAAAGCGGAGATAACAAAAAATATTTGCATCTAAAAAGATTCGATGAAGCTAATTCGTTTTCAGCCGCTCCCCCCGCCCGTCTAGCAGCAGCACCCACCTGATCTAGCCACCGCTGCGGTTCTTGTGAGCATACCTCCAAGATTTTTAATTTTCCATGATTAATCTTAGGTGGTGAATGGTATCATTAATCACTATAAGTTGGGGAGGAAACGGTGCACGCTGCCCCATGTGTAAACACTGCGTTGTAGAGCTGCAATTATTCGATGT
>NC_136804.1:26407014-26414514 GCF_951216825.1 Electrona antarctica | reverse complement strand
CTGTGCCTGGACTGTGTTGGTGAGTGAATGGAATGGTGCATGAGGTGAGTGCATGCCACCGTTCATACCGTGATTCACGGGCTGCATTTGAAAATAGCCTATTTTGAAATGAAGACCTTTTATATTATATTTATATGAATGTTTATTTATTTGTTAAAAATAAATAAATAATAGGCCTACTAATATAATAATAGTCTATACAGTTGCTAACATGCATGGTGTCCAGCATAGCACTTAACATCCGAAAGATTTGGTGCATATATATAGGCTTATCTGAAAAGGCCTATAATGCATTGCCATTAATCTTCACCAGGCTAATTAAATTAATCCATCGCCTCCTAGCACCGGAATATAACGACCACCACTAAATCCGCTACAGGATAACGGATTTGTTTTTTTCTTTTTCTTTTTTAAACGAAGGAGTTCCCTAGCTTTTAATAGATTGCAAAAGCACCATGCAGGCCTAATTCATTATCAAGCCTTTATAAGGAGACTATATAATAATAAAAACCGGTCGTTTGCACCTTTGGCATGTGAAACACACTGGGTTTTCAGAGCACAATGTTGTAATAGGGGAGGAAAAAGGGAGTGAGATTTGTGAGTTGTTTCTTTTTTTTTTGATTGACACTCTGTCCCCGGGATCATGTTTAATCCCTGCTTCACTCCAGCCTTTTCATAACTCATTTCTCTCCGCGAGATGGGGACTCAGATGGTTGCCAAGGCGACGGCGATAGCACTAAGCCATTTCCATGTCTGTGAGGGGAGGCTGCTATTCCGCATGCATAGCCCATTTGCAACAGAGGTCGTCACAAAGTCATCCACAACACAGCGCACATTTATGATGACACTTTCTTCCACCTCCCCTCCCTTTCTCCCCCCTCTCTCTCTCTCTTCTCCATACAGAGAAACCGCGGTGCACAACATCAGCATCCGATGACGTCCCCGAGAAGGGGAAGATGAACTGTCCTTTCTGATCAAAGGACTCTGTAAAGCTCAAGGCTGGCCCCGCATAGGTAGGTGCCTTTATTCGACTAGCTCCCCCCCTCCCTCCCGACCCTATAATAGTGCCGGGGAGAGAGAGAGCGAGAGAGAGAGAGAGAGAGAAATGCCTTCACTTTCAATCATGGAGCACAGACCTGGCGTCTCTTCCCTCCCTCCCTCCCTAGCTCTCTCTCTCTCTTTTGCCATTTTAAATCGACTGTCTGTCTGTTTCACCCCTCTGGAATAACTTGCGCTGCATCTCTTGCTGCTTAGAAACGGGCGCGGGTCGGAGGTTTACGCGGGAAATACAACGCGTGCGGCGGATGGATGTTATATTAACGCGCTGCTGCTGCTGCTTGTTAGAATTAATTAAGTAGCCTATAGGCCTATAGCACACAGTGATCGATGGGATCAAGAGCCTATTCAGACTGGAATGAAGCCAATGCGCCCAGCATATAAACTGCAGGCGCGCGAGAGGATGTGTTCCAGTTCATATAGGCCTATAATAACGCTGCCCTTCTGCACCTGCCTTCATTAATTCCAATCTCCTTGCAGTTGACTCGATAACAAACCTGTCGTAACACAGCCAACGCCGCGATGCTGGCGTCAGTATAGCCTAATATAATCTACACAAGTAACCAGTGAGCCTATAGTATATAGTGTGTGGACCCATGGGCTTCGTTGAAGTTAAATTTGGTCTGTGTCTACACGATAAAGAATAAAGTTAGGCAAAGAACAACAATCGTGTTGAGAGGGGTCTGATCGGGAGGAATAATGATGGGCTAATAAGGGCTAATCTCTCTCCAGCACATTGTTGAAGAAAGTTTGCGCGTCGCCTACGAGGCTGCTTATATTAAGCTACATCCGGCAGGTTTTTGTAGAATATGCAAACATATTTGACAATGAACTCTGTAATTGCGGATGGTGCTTGAGGCCCGTATTAAATTAAAGAAGAAGGGGGGGGCAAAAAAAAATGAATGAAATATACGTGCTTTCAGAATATTCAAACTGCCCTCGTTTTCAAATCCCAGTTCTAATTGCCTTTGAAAGGATGCCGTTTAAAAAAATGATTGATAAAGGAGAGAGAGAGAGAGAGGAAAGCCGCGGGAAGATAAAGTGATAGGGGTTGAATTAAGTTCTTCTACTCAGTCATCACTTCTAATGAAAGGTCGGGTATTGTTTCAAAAGTAAGTATAGGCTCAAGTAAAACAACACAACCCTAAATTACAGGTCATTCTAAGAAAATGGACCTCAATTAAGTTATTTTATCAGCGCCATGGAACTGTGGACCCATAGGCCTAGGCTACACTGACTATAGCCATGCCTGTTAGCTGCTAACCCACACAAAACATAGCAGGTGCGATGTATTATATTGGCCTGCATGCAGCCTAGGCTTGCTTATAGGTCTAAGAAATACATTTAAATGGGCCTATATACAGTTAAATGCATACAATTATTGTTAATATTTTTATTTTCCTATAGGGGGCGTGTTGTTTTCCCCCAAAAATGCAAAAATGAACAAATAAAACAATAACAACAATGATAATAATTATATAAATGAATCATATATTGTCCAATACCCTGCACACACCTTCGTAATGCAAACAACTGAGTCAAAGGCTATATGTTATGTTATGATGTTATGTTATGTTATGTTATTGCAACCCACATAGAGCTATGATGACCCTGAGACATGCACAGATGACATAAGAAGAATTTGAAACACATTTTTGTCATATAAATTAAAGCATACATTAATTGTCTGATTTG
The DNA here is from genome assembly GCF_951216825.1 of Electrona antarctica. Lineage (NCBI taxonomy): Eukaryota > Metazoa > Chordata > Actinopteri > Myctophiformes > Myctophidae > Electrona > Electrona antarctica. Next base: position 26,411,763 of record NC_136804.1, on the reverse strand, counting down.
AAATATAAGCTAGATATATAGTGTTTTCTCTTAAGATTCCAGAACTAAACAATTATTTAAAATGTACCCTTAGAGTTATTTTCAAAGGTTTGGGCCAAGTGATTAATTAAATGCGGTGTAAGGGAAATCTTTTTGTAATAGTAATCATTGCTATAGAGTGTTTGTTCAGTAAAGGGTCTCAAATGCATTTTCTGATTGGGACACTAATTCTACAGTCAGGACTCAGGACAGGAGCAAGGACCCCACAAAGACAAGTTCTCAGCTTCAATTTTAGTGTTCCAATTCAAATATTGTCTGCTCTTTTTTTTATCACTTCCCATTTCGCTTGTTTATTCTGTATATGAAGTCTCCCTCCTGATTGGATAAAATTGGTATCCTGATTCGATTCCCCAACACTAAAAATATATTGTCTGTTTACTAAAGAGCTGGAGAGATGGGGAGACCCCTGTTATGAACAAATATAGGGAATATAGAGGTATTTATAATGACTTATTTGAACAAAAAATATCACAGTGGTTCCCAAACATTTTCATGTAAAGGAACCCGATTTGAAAAGATATGCCAGGGACCCCCATAAGAGAAGATTTTTTACGGCTCTAGCAGTGATTCTCAACCCGTTTAATTTCAAGGACCCCCAGTTTGACATGCATTAGGCTACAGACCCCCATTTAATGACATTTCTATCTCAGAGACCCCCCAATGTATATTGTAAGATCAACCCATAAGGGTCTATTTTGGTTCCAAACTATAATTTAGCTGGGGACCCCTGACTTACACTGTGCACCTTTAAGCCCTATATATATATACTGTCTTGTGTGACAAATAGTGAAAATAGACTATCTATACAAGCTCACATGTTGCATCACGATGTGTCACGAGCTTGCAGGTCTGCTATTTTTGACATGCCCAAAGAGACAACGGTTAATTGAAAGTGGTTAACCCATCTATGTATAAATGGAATTCATATGAGTTATGGCATGTTTGAACTGTTACATGTAGTGGAGTTTAGGTCCGCAAAGGTAATAAAGGATACATTTTATGGGCTCTTTTTTACACCCTCAGAGTTACGTGAACACCTTTGCTGTGCATGGTGACGTTTGATTTCTCTAATTATGAGAACAGAACGCATGCCTCTAAAGATTTTAATCTAAACCACAACAGGAGAGCTTTTTGAAACCAATTGGAATGCATCTCACACACAGCTGCCAGAGGTTAATAAGACCATCAGAGACTACCAAGATTATCAGATAAATCTTTCCAAAATAATTTATGAGTTTACTGTGAAATTCTCAAAGAATAATTCAACCCACAGTATATATCCATCGCTTATTATTAGTTATGACATTTGATTGAGACTGTTTGACTTCAGGACATATTGTTAATTGTAGATTTATATAATTGGGTTTATACTGAAGTGTTAAATTCAGTCTTCTCTAACGTTAACAGAGATGTTGAGACCGATTCTACTCTGGGTAGACCAACATATAGGCCTTTATTTATTAGATTCTATAATCTACTTCTCTCCTTTCAAACACATTTCCTTCACATGTTAATTCCCCAGAAAACGCTAATGTTATTGCTAGATCTCTCAGATCACGCCATATTAATTTCAACAAAAACAACAGGTGGAAGATGAAAACAGTATAGACTGGCCGGGAAGGGAAACGTTTTCGTAGAGGCTTGATTTTTCTTGTGTGTGTTAACTTTTAACCTCAGCCAGTAGTCATGTGGCATTGATGTTAACACGAGGCTGGGTTGAATTTTCCTCTTAATGACCAGGTCCTTCCTGATTAGAAACATGATCATGAAACTTTATGGCTGTATCAAGTACAGGATGCACTGTTCAGCGAGTTACGACGAACTGAGCTTGCGACGTCGTGCAGTGACCAATAACCTGTTCCCGCACACATAGGGACACGGTGTAGTATAAACTTTACATGACCTACTCATTTTTTGAGGTATACATTAGCCAAACATACAAGCTTAACAGATTTGGCTCGTGGGTTCTAGCATCAACTACTAGTGTACTATAAGGGAGAGATGAGAGTTAAATAGTCCATAATAATCACGTGCAGAGTTCAGTAACTGGTTCATGTGGAAAACATTCCTTATCAATGATCCTGCATACAATGGTAAACTGCTACCGTCTGTCCGCACAGACCTATGTCACTCTTGAAGAAACCAGAACAGATCCCAAAAATAAAAAAGGCCACAATTTTCCTTTGATTGGTCTTATCGCGCAGCAGAAATCTCTGCCTGTTCAGGGCCGTCATTAGGCGAAGGCTCTGAGCAGAGTATGGTGATGATAACACAGCCAAAAGTATCAAAGGGTTATGAGTAAGTGTGGAGAGTGATGTCATGTGAAGTGAGTTACTGTATTCAAGAATCAGAGTGAGAGATGGGGTCATTTAGATACACCCCGAATGGCCCCAACGGAATGAACTCTGATGAACAAATCACCAACAAAATGAGGACCCCCGTGTGCTCTCTTTGTACTTGGGGATTGTCGACATCTCTTCACGTGATGACATGGGTAGGGGCTGGGGGAGTAGAGAGTGAGAGAGGGAAAGAGAGAGAAGGGAGGACGTTGAAGTAGGCGAGAGATATATAGGAACTGAACGAACGTGCAAGAGGCCCCGCGGGCATCTGCCACTCATCTGCCATCCAACTGATGCAGATCCTGTTTGATTTTAACTCCTTAATACTTGAATGTATTATCTGGTGGTGTGTGATGGAAAATAAGTCACCGTTTCTGCCCAGAGCGATGAAATGTCACTCGGAGCCTGTGTAGTGCAAGACATGCTTAAAGGCTCTCTGTGCATCTGGCGTAGACATGAGAGATACAGAGAAGATTATGCTTTATTAGCTGTTCATGGATACTTAATTGCAAGATCAAAGTTAACAACGTTCCATCGGTGCGAGACGGAACCGATTTCATTATGGTGCAAAATATCAGTACAGTGATGACGGTGTCATTTGCATATAGCAAGATTGAAACTGGGATGGATTTTCAGATTTTCCCCCCAAAAAATCTGAAACAGAGTTGGCTCTATAATACACTTGGGCAAATTCATAGTCATATACATTTCATTTCAAAATTATGTTTTAATGGTTGTGAAGCGTCAAAATAAATCTCACCTCAATCTCAATCATGAATAGACGGAATTCAGAAGAATACACAAAACACCACCTGGAACGATATTCTTACGATAAACATTTTTTTTGACCTGTGTTTGCCAGAAAAATAACGCATCCAGTCTGCAAGGACCTTATAAGAGCACATACATACCACATATGTCTGACCTGAGAAGGCTGTGGTGCTTTACTGCAGTGGTTTTCAACCCTTTTTTCACATCAAGGCCCATGATTTATTCAACATTTGAGCCACAGGCCACCATTTGATGACATTTAGCCACTCAGACCCAAAACTAAAGAAGATTCTGTTGTCGTTGAATAAGATTTTGTCCACAATTCCATGCTGTTGGCAAACGTTGATAAAAATAACAATCCTTTTACATTATCTAAATGTGTAGACCTCTTGTAAATTAAGTAATGCAGATGTTTAACAATAAATTAACTCTTGAGAGTTCATTTGGACCCGTACGGGTCCATTTGGTTTCATTTTACACTCTCAAGAGTTAAAGATCTATAAGGGTCCATTTGGTTACCCACTCTCCATCATTTAGCTGGGGACCACCTGGAACCCCCTCAAGGACCACTGGTTGAAAACCACTGCTTTACTGCATTGAATCCTCCCTCTCTCTCTCTCTCTCTCTCTCCCACCTTTCCTGTCTCTCTGTTCACTGTATCCATCTGAAATGAAACATAAAAATGCCCAAAATAAATCTTTAAAAGAATTCAAGAAAACATTATCATGGTGATGCTATAAATGAGGTCTGTTGTTTTGTTTTGTTTGTTGGTACAGGTGAGCCTGTCTTCAGGTATACGGCAGACAGGTGATAACTCTGACACAGATGATATGTTACAGAAAGTATTCGGTCGGTGCTCTCGGGTTAGTCTGTGGCCCAATCCATGCATCTCAAACCACCCAAGTCCTGTGTTGGCTGGCTAGATAGATGGTCACTTCACAGAGCGCGAGCAGCGTGCTCTTGAATTACACAAGGATTGTATTTCTATCAGAGTAAGAGTAACAGAGTTCCTCAACCCTGTTACACCCACCCTCGCTAAATTCAGTCCACAAACTACAACAACAGTAATCCCAGCTACACAGCGCCACTGTTAACGGTGTCGTTTACAGTGGCGGCAACTATATCTTCTTCGTCTCGGAATCACTATTAGGCATGACAGCGTTGAACCCACAAATCCTACACCAGCAAATGTGATAGACATCTATTGGTTACTGATCAACAATTCAGAAACTAGGAATAGAGTATCCTCTCAAATTAGAGCACGCACGCACACACGCGCGCACGCACACGCGCGCACGCACGCGCACACGCACACGACACACACACACACACACACACACACACACACACACACACACACACACACACACACACACACACACACCTTTTGTAATGGAGAAGATAGCCCATATAATACAATTTTATACTCTGCCACAAACGCTTAGGTGTTGCATCTTGCATTTCATTTATGATAAGTGCTTCACAGTTGTCACATCATATGTGAATACAATTTCACCAAAGCTCACTTAAAAATCATTAGCATATATTCATACCACAGTGAGATGATCACTTTGCAAGTTGAACAGGTAAAAGGTGAGTT
>NC_136804.1:26387014-26402014 GCF_951216825.1 Electrona antarctica | reverse complement strand
GGATGAATGCAATTGCACGTGTATTTGTTGTGTGTGTGTGCGCATGTGCACTCGTGTGTGTGTGTGTGTGTGTGTGTGTGTGTGTGTGTGTGTGTGTGTGTATACGTGTGTGTGTATACGTGTGTGTGTATTCGTACGGTATACATGTGTATCTGGCTGTCTGTGTCTGTGCCACATTGTAGGTGTGCATATGCAATATAAAGTGCCGTGTTGTTCATTGCAAAAGTGTAGCGCAGGAGAAAGAGTGAGCCAGGAACTGCTCCGTTATCATTTGCATCATAATGGCGAACTGATATGAATAGTGCCGTGTTGATGCTAAGCTCTTCCTCCAGTCCCTTACCGACACCGTGCATGGAAATTGCTTACCTTTACGAAATGTGCCTCCAATCGTGCTTATGTGCTGCTCGTATTGTTTTGCGTTTCATCATACTTTCGCCTCTTCTCGCGCGGGGGAAAAAAAAAAGTCGTACCAAAGTGCCGTAGGAGTGATTTAGATGCTGCTGGTGGAGATACCGCTGGTGTAGAGATGGCTGGCTCGGAACATATAGGTAACATGAATAAAGATATCATGACAACAAGAGGCAGAACATTTGGGAATTGACGTATATTCTTTCCCCACTGGTTTGTTCCTGTGAAGTTTCAACCAAAACAAGAGAGACTTAAAAGAAAAGCTTATGCGTGAGCGTGAGACAAAAGAGACGGCGAAGTGATAGACCGAAAAGGAGGACAGAAAGAGCAACAGACTGACAGACGCACTCACAGGCACATGGTCAGTCTGACCGACAAGAAGAGACTTCGGAACTCTGTGACTAGCTTGACACAACATTAGAGGACATGTCCAAAGACACAGAGCGAGAGAGTGTCTTTGACGACAGAGTCGCAACACGCCTGCCCCCCCCCCCCCCCCCCACCCCCCTCTCCTCCCTTCCTCAAACTCCCCAGGAGGCTTCAGAGGCCCTGTACATCCCCGATAAGACCTCCTCAGATGGAGGGGGGGGGGGGGGGGGGGGGCTATGGGGGTGTGGAGGAGAGGGGCTTCAGGGTCACCACAATGGCACGCTCCCGATAGCACTATCAGCTTATGCTAATCACCCCGCTAAGTGTTTCAGGACGAGAGGGGGGCGCGGCGGGACGCTATCCTAAAACACTACTTAACCTGCGCCGTATCGCGATGAGCCCCGCTCATTCAAACCATCCCTCTCTTTATTTAAGAGTGACGACACTGACACATGGAGAGTGAGAGAGAGAGAGAGACCAAAAGTGAAGCCCCAAATTGATTAATCATGTCACAAATTGATGTTAAGCACTGTCGCAGATATGGTCCCCCTTTTTGACCAACTTGGCTTTTAAGGTATTGTTCTGCCAATAATGGGGAGGATGGGGGTGCCGGAGCCGCTTTGGATGTCTCCCCGGATAGTCTTGAATACAGAAAGAGTGTGTAATGTCATGTAATGTAATAAGTAAGGAGCCATTGTTACTGTGGGCTTACTGTACATGACAGGTGGGAGATAAAGGAAGTCTCGCGGGCCTGAACTCCCCCAACCCATGTTTCAAGATGAAAAAATTGCTGATAAACGCCACCCCGGGAACAGACTTAGATTAAAGAAGAATCCCAATCATAGTAGAATGGGAGATCTCATTCTCTCCAAGTAAAACATGTACCTGCTGAGTAGAACAGGAGGCCTTTTGCTCTCTCGCTGTACCTTGTTCTATCATTTTCCCCATCCCCATGTTTGCCTCTTGGCCTCTTTCTCCCAGTTTGAATCATGCCCAACAGTCTCGCCTGCCTCTCTAGCAATCCTTGTTAAAATTTCAGGAAGATTTCATCACCCCATTTTCCCCTGACTTCCTTCCTCCTATACCAAACTTTGCAAAGAGAGGCGAAGGTCCTGTATCTATCTCTATCTCTCTCCATGTCCGTCCATGTTTACTACACCCCCTCTCCCCCCCATCACCCCCTCCCTGTTTCTCCCATGTCTTCTCTCGTGTTTAGATAGGAGGGATCCATCCAGGGGACCCAGGGGGACATGGGGTGAGGTTGGTAGATAGAGGACCCCATTGTGGTCCAACGGGAAGCGTATTGTGGCTGGATTTGTCCAGTTTTATGTAAAAGCAATACTCCTTTCACCTGAACTAATACAAGCTGTAGCGTAAGCCCCTTACTGCCATGTGCTGCATCCCCCCCAATCCCCCCCCCCCCTAATCTCTCTGGATTCAGCATCGTCCCCACATACCTCAGGGCACTCACTGATAAAGCCTTAACTCTATACTACTCTCTCTCTCTCTCTCTCCCTCTCTCTCCTTATACTCATTCATAGTCACTCACTCACTGGCTTTTCCCCTCTTTCTCCTGCCCCTTTTTCCTCTTCTCCAGGACACCAACGGAGCAGCCTAGCAAAAAATTAAAGTGATCAAGAGATTTAAGGGCACAAGAAGAAAATCACTTTGTGAATCCCATCTCGTGGAGGAGATGAGAAATGTTGGGGGGGAACAGCAGAGAGAGAAACGAGGAGAAGCGGGAGCGAGAAGGAGGAGAGAAAGGGGGCATTCTGAACTTGGCGGTGTTAAATCAACTTCGGCATCGTCTGACGTTTCTGTAGGCGATGCTAGAAGCAGCTTTTACTCTCCGGTTGAGTGAGGTGACGGAGGTGAGACTCAACGTCGAGCCAAGTCAGGGTTACTTTTATTATCCCTGCAGTGGGAAATTCGATTGGCAGCAATAAACCCTCCATGTTAAAAACTCATGTACAGAGACAGACAGAAGGAAATACAATACTCACTCACTCACACTCAGTGTGTGTGTGTGTGTGTGTGTGTGTGTGTGTGTGTGTGTGTGTGTGTGTGTGCATGTGCGTGCGTGTGAAATCTGTGTATACACCGGTATATGATTGGAGGAGGGGACGTATAGGTTCCATGGAGGGTCGACTCGCTGACCATTGACAAAGGAGTCTTTGGGGAGGTCGTCGTTTGCATCGTCGGCATGGCAATCGTGGAGGGTGACCCCCGGCAGGAACCTGAGAAAAGACAGAGAGAGAGTAGTCTGAAAACCCACCTCTTCAAAGTTCAGACTCCATCTTAGCCCATAGCACTTGCCCTAGCCTTGACGACCTTACAGGTGTACGCAAAGGCTCAACTTATGTAACTTAGATAGCATTTTATGAAGACATAGCACTATATATAGTATATATGCATAGTTCATTATATACTGTAGATATTCCACTGTTAGGTTCTTAGCATACGTATGATTCATGATGAATTTATTTTTAATTGTTTATTTTATTTGGAAGAATCAACAACCAATATAAACTTCACATTTCCTATACAGACTGAACTGTTCCAAATGTTTTTTTCTTGTCCATCTCTTTAATTGTTCCTGCTTACTGTAAATCGCTCTGGATTAAGAGCATTTGCTAAATATCTAAATTGTAAATTGTAGATAGAGAGAGAGAGAGAGAGAGAGAGAGAGAGCAGAGAGGGGAAAGCAGCTGTGGAGGTGAAAGGGGTGGTGAAGGGAAGTGGTGTGTTGGTTAAAAAATATTGAACCAATGAAAAGTATTAAAAACCTCCTAACTCCACTTGAGCTGGATGTTTTTGTATGCTTGTGGGTGGTTTGGGCATGGTATAATATAAGTAGTGCCAGGTAGATTGGTGTGTAGGGCGGAGTAAAGCTGTGTTTCTCCGCCTCCTGAACACCTGTTCAGACCTGTCCCAACGCCATTACTGGTGGTGGTGGATAATTATCACTCAGCGTCCGTGTGAGAGGAATCCCCTAGCAGCTGCAGGTCCTGTTCTCTTGTTGCTATACCGAGTGAACCACCAGAACAAACACTTATCTTTTTTCGAAAAAACACAATCTTAGACATGGAAACATGTCCATTATCTGTATCAATTGCAAGTGCATTTAGTTCAAATCGTCTTGTGTCCTGTCTTTGCCCCAATGTCACTGGTGCATGAGCACCAAGTTTCCAAGACCCGGTCATCTTTTAGCCGCAGCAATTTGTGAGTCAGTGGAAGCTACCTCCTATACCAAAAGCACATACAAAACAGAAATTTCAATTTGATCATGATTCATTTATCATGAACGTATGAGGCAGTATCCTTAAAAAAAAACCCTACAAAAACATTTTTTTCTCCTCTTTTTACTTTAAGAGAAAGACCTCTGAAGGACCTCTGAAGTTTAGAGGTCTTCCTGCATGCTTTTCAAAATGTTGCTTTTCCTTATTTTTTCTTCTTTTCTATCTCCCCTTTATCTCTTCCGTACTTTTAGGTTGTCTTGCTGCTCAGTGTTCTCTGGTTTCTTCCCCTGGAACTGTTTATCAGGGAGTCCAGGGGTCGTTTGGCGCCGGTGGGGGGTATTAGTATTAAGGGTATATATATACACACACAGGCAGCGCAGCGGTAAATGTCTCACTGCCCAAAAAGTTCTGTAAAGAATGTGCTATCTTCTCTCTCCTTCACCTTGTCCTTGCTCTAGTCTCGTCCCGTCTTCATCCCATACCCACACACCCTTTTTATCTCGCCTCTCGTGTCCTTGTGTGTCCTCTGTCCTCTCGCTTCATCCCCTCTTCTTGCTATGTTCACTTGTCCTTTGAAGCGGCGGTCCTCTTCTTTCTTTCCATGCCATTGCAGGTTGAATTAGAGATGGTAATGTGACACACGTACACTAGACAAATTGCACAAGCACACACGTGCATGCAGAACATTGTAAGCAGGTGGAGAACAGGTGCACAGTAACAGGCCTCATGGGCATGTGAGGTTCGATGAGTAGCACCGGATTTTCTTTTCTTTATGAGAATAATCTATCTATTAATTAATGCACCAAGTCTCTGTACGTACGCGCGTAATCCACATAACTCAAATTCGACACACGTGTTCCACACCACCGCAGGGGGTGTAGTCCCCGGTGTTGAGTCGGTCGGACCCACGGTTGTCCAGGACCTCCACAAAAGGCCTCTGCTCGGGCTCTGGACAGGGCCCCTGCCCAGCGTCCATATATGGAGCTGGCCTGTTCTGACCTCCCAACACTCCATATTTGGCCACGCCTGACACAGAACTCCACAAGCTGGCCTGTTCTGACATCCCAACACTCCATATTTTGGGCATGGCTGACACAGAACATACACAGAACATATCTGGGTCCGCGGGGCATCCATTTCCAACTTGCGTCATTCCAAGTAGGCCAGTGCCCAACGGGCACCGCCGCAGAGGCCCCACGTGCACCGCTCTATAGTTTAAAATAAAATAGCCATAGTCTTTCTGATCATGCATTACAACCCTCAAAAATAATATATTGTTGATCACAAACGCTCCTCTGTGTGTCATTCAAACAGTTGATCAACTTCACACTACTTGGCAGAGAGAAAGGGAGATATATAGAGCGTACCGGTTGCAGGCCTTGTCATTGTTTGTTGGCATCTTGTGGTAGCTAGCTAATTCACTAAAGAGAAGGCTTGAAGGTTCTGGATATATGAAGCTTGTTCAATAAGAAAACGGATGACGGCACCAAGGTACAGGCGAGGCTAGAGAAGGTGGAGGAAGAATTATCAGGCCGGATGTGAGAGCGACAATGCTTCATCTACAAGCTCAGATTGGTGAAGAAGTGAGCACTTTATCTGGCCAGCTATCTAAGTAGTAAATAGCACTATAGAATGCAGATTGTTGTGCGTGACCCTGCATTGAAAACTGATCTGCAACTTGCATTCAATAGTACTGTGTTGTGTGACTGTCAGTCTATGGAATAATGAAAACTAGGAATGTCCCGATCACGTTTTTTTGCTCCCGATCCGATTCCGATCATTTGATTTTGAGCATCTCCCGATACCGATTTTTCCCGATTCGATATTTATATTTTATAGAACACGTTTATGCCATATCACAATAGTACAATATCCAAAATCACAGACAATTTCCAGTCTAATATCATGATATGGATATAATATTGATACTAGGGATGTCCGAATCACGTTTTTTGGCTCCCGATCCGATTCCGATCATTTGAAAATGACGCGATCGGCCCCGATTTCCGATCACCCGATCCGATCGGGACAACCCTAATGAAAACTGATGACTATTTATTTAGCCTCTATATATGGGAATGAATAGTGCATTACATCTATCTATAAATGCACCAAGTCTCCGTCTGTGTGTAATCCACGTATATGGGCATAAAAGGAACACAGTCAGACATAATATCTGGGTGGGGCATGCATTTCCAACTTGCATCGTTCCAAGTAGGCCAGTGCCCAACGGGCACCACTGTAGAGGCCCGACAGGCACCGCTCTAGTTAAACATAATCTTCATCGCTGTGTTCAAATCTTTCGTTAAGTATATTTATCAAATGAATTGATAAATGGGGTGCCTCGGTAGCCTTGCGTTGCGATACTAATATACCACGCTGCGTTGCGCCTCGGGGCATAATGTATATGCAATAGGCGGCGGCGGTGGCTCAGGGGTAGAGTGGCTGGATGGTAACCGCAAGGTTGCCAGTTCAAACCCGGGCTGCCCCCCGAGTGTCGAAGTGTCCTTGAGCAAGACACTGAACCCCTAATTGCTCCTGATGTGCTGGTTGGTGCCATCGGAGTATGAATGTGTGTGTGAATGGGTGAATATAATGCACTATGCATCTATGGGGCAAGACACTGAACCCTACATTGCCTCCAATGAGTCGGTCGGTGTGAGCTTGCCACCATTGGTGTGTGAATGTGGGAAGTGAGGACGCTGGCGTCGACTGTTCGCCACTTCACCTCCCAATGCATGAATGAATGAACCATTGTAGAGCGCTTTGAGCACTTGGAAAAGCGCTATAAAAATGCAATTCATTATTATTATTATTGCTGTCAGTGTCACCGCCCTCTCCTGCCTTTTCCTGTCTCAAGAGGTTTTATTGTCACATGCAGTGAAATGTGGCTATGGCAGACTCCACCAGACTATATGCTAACAATATCGAGCAATGAGCATAATTATATAATAAAACCGTAATAAAAGTACGTAACAAATGTTGCGTATAATACAAAGGTACTAAATAGTAGTAAGTAATACAGTGGGCGGCGGCGGTGGCTCAGGGGTAGAGTGGCTGGATGGTAACCGCAAGGTTGCCTGTTCGAACCCGGGCTCCCTCAGAGTTAGTGTCCTTGAGCAAGACACTGAACCCCAAATTGCTCCCGATGTGCTGGCTAGTGGTTGCATGGTTTCTGCCACCATCAGTGTGTGAATGGGTGAATTGATGCACAATCTATGTAAAGCGCCTTGGATAAAGGCGCTATATAAATGCACCATTTACCATTTACAGTGCAGTGACAAGTGTAGAAACAAACAAACAAAAACAGAAACCAAATATTGGTTTAGAGATCGAGAATGGCCATAGACTAACATATGATATGAAACAATATTTATAATTTTGAATTGCACCTTCCCTGGGCAATTAGTTACTGATTGCATCTTTTCATGAGCAGGACATGATGCAGGAGCAGAGAACGGGCGGAGCGAGCAGAGGAGATGAGACACCGAAAGATCTACCGAAGAGGTGAAGAAGAGGAGAGTATGAGACACAGAGTTAACAGTTTGTCACAGTTCAAACAAACACAACCGAACAAACCTAAAAACACATGACAGTAATCGATCATCAGTTTGTGAGACACTGTCCCTATAGGGGTGCTTGAGAGAGTTCCAGGGGGTCCCCGCAGCTAAATGATGGAGGCTGGGGGTGGTGGTGACGTCGGCGGTATAGGTGGTAATGTGGCCATGGGTATCATATCGCCGCTCTCCATCAGAGGAAAGCGTACTATCACAAGATAAAAGGAGGGGAGAACAACACCTCGAACAAGATAGGCCTATACAACTGGAACGCTAATCTCCAACAGTTATCAAAGTTTTCTCCCCCTTTCGCTAATATCTCCTCTCCCGCTTCTCCTCTATTACCCCCCCCCCCCCCCCCCCCTTCTTCACCACCCAGAATACCACCTCCTCCTCTTCCCCCTCCCATTCTGCCTCTTCCCCCCCCCCCCCCCCATCATCACACGGCTCCTCTCCCACCTCGGCATTGTTAGTGACCGGGCCGCCCTGGCAATGTGCTGCAGTGTGATACTGAGAGAGGGCAATACCAAGCGCCTCATAAAGACGAGCCTATAATCTCTTCTCTCCGCGACAGGTCCACCACATCGGCCCCACCCCACCCACGCTGCCCTGTGTGCGCACGCACGCACGCACACGCACGTCTCACCTATACACCTCTACACAGCTATACAGCCACACCATGTCCCCTCAGCTTAACGCACACGCACACACGCACACGCACACACACACGCACACACACACACACGCACACACACGCACGCGCACACACACTTCACGCGCATACATATACGCGAGCACGTGCGGGCGACAACTTGAAGCGCGGAGCCGCACCCCCGGAATGACACGCACCATTATAAATAGTCTAATCTATATGGTAATAGTGTTGTATTCTACAAGCAGAGAATGGGGATAAGATAACATTGTGACTTCGGGGTTTGTACTGCCTTCTATGGTAATTGTTATCAAAGGTTATTTGGGATGACATCGCCGGCTCGCCGTGATTGGCTAGGCCCCTGTTATTTATGATATGAATTATGATAACCATGATGTCTTCTCCTCGCTACAGTCCTCTCCCCTCGCCCGCTGACGCTCCGGACGCCAGATACAATAAATTGCTATCGTTAATCACCGCGCTTTGTTCCGCCATGATTACCCCCCCCCCCCCCCACACACACACACGCACACACACACACACACACACACGTACACCACCACTCGCCGCTGCAATAAAGAGTTTTATTTAAGGAAAGAATATGGATTCGTCATCCCTCTCACTGGCTAAATGAAACTGACAATATTTTATGTTCTGACATTTAATTTGTAAAAGCGGACGCAGTCGACATTTGCATTTTATGACACGCACGGCACGCACACTCTGCCCCCCACCCCCTTCTCTCTCTCCCCCTATCCTCTCTCTCTTTCCAACTCTCTCTCTCTGTTCTGTGTTTATGTCTGTGTAGCCTACACATGGAATGGAGGTGACATTTGTGAATCAGGTTGCAGGGCTAACGCGCACGGCCACGGAGAGAAATGAGCAGTCAATATTTGTGAATGTTTGTCCACAATGTTACACACATATGGTGCAATTACATTTTATTAACTCATTTCTAGTCAACAAAATGAAATAAAACACTGAGCTACTAATGGAAAATCAATGTTGCGTTTTGATTGACACTACATTGCATCACAAATACTGGATGGCAACCAAGATACTTTAACCACCACTCAACCTGGCCTCACATTTTGGGCTTCCAAAACTTTGAAAATGTTACGAACATGACTGAAAATAGCCAAGCTAATTTATTCATAGTACGCCAATATAATATAGGGCTTCAAGGTCCATGAAACACTATATGGCAGTTTCAAGGAGTTGCATTGGTGCATGTTGACATGTCCTTAAAACTGTTTTGTTGCAAGGAGTTGCTTGGAGTCGCATTTGTGCGGTTTGGGCCTTAGATTGTGCTTCGACAATACTGTTTTCCAGCACTGTCTTTGCTTGCAGCTTGCACACTGGCACAGTCAATGCTCTGAGCACACAAATCTAACAACCCTGTTATTATTGTATTAGCTGCAGCTGTACATTGTTTAGCATACTTTCAATCTGTTTTCAATCCCTTAACTGCAAAACAAACTACAAAACCCGCCTTGGGGATAAATGTTTCATGCAACTACAGACATGCAACTACTCAGTGTTGATTTCGTCGACTAAAACTAAGGCGAAAAATGTTCGTCGACTACCTTTTTCCACTGACGAAAACTAAATGGAAACTAAATGAAAACTAAGCTATGATGACTAAAACTAAGACTAAATATACTGACAATTTTGTCAACAAATAAAATCTAGACTAAAATGCTAGGAAGGGACTAGATCCAGTATAAGTAATTTTACACTTGATTGCATGCTGAAAATAGCAGATCTACAAGCTCACAACGTGTCGCAGCGTGACGCGTTGTGAGCTTGTAGATCTGTAAAGTGTAAAAAGAAGTGTAAAACAAACCGTCATTACGACGGCATCAAGGCCCACCAAAATACATACATTTTAGTCGATGAAATGATAGTTATGTAAATGATAGTTATGTTAACTAAATACAAATACATTGGACATAAACATTTTAATACTCATTAAGTTACCAATTTAGACTGAAGTAATTAAATGTTTGCAAATCAATAATATATCAGTATTCTGATATTAACCTGAGGGCCACATTAAGTGAAGGTGGGGGCCGCATGTGGCCCATGTATGGGTTAAAAAGGGTCGAAAATCCTTTAAGTGGTGTAACTGTTAAATATCTGTAACACTTGCAGGACACACATGTTGACTAAATGGTAAATGGTGCATTTATATAGCGCCGTTATCCAAGGCGCTTTACATAGATTGTGCATTACATTCACCCATTCACACACACATTCATACACCGATGGCGGCGGAAACCATGCAAGGTTCAGTGTCTTGCTCAAGGACACTTCGACACTAACTCTGGGGGAGCCCGGGTTCGAACTGCATGGCAACCTTGCGGTTACCATCCAGCCACTCTACCCCTGAGCCACCGCCGCCGACTGATTTGGAAACTGAGTATTTCAAAGCTTATTTCAACGTTATTTCAACGAATGCAACGTTATTTTTAACCAATCCGGCTGGTAGAGTATGTTGCTATACGTTATACCCAGCACATATTCTCCAGTGGTTGGAGGTGTTCTCCCTAATGGTCCATTTTGGGACATGCAAATCCTGCATGGTGTCGGAGAGGACACTTAGTGGTTTAAGCAATAAGCCACGAGAGGTCTCAGGTTATCGGGTATTTTACAATGGCTGGGAGGTGTAGGCAGACCCGACGCGCAGCGGAGGGTCTTCTACCTCCCAGCCATTGTAAAATACCCGGTAAGCTGGGGCCTCGAGTGGCTTATTGCTTTTTTTTAAACGGTTACAAACATATAGCAATATTAACCTCATAAAACTATTAAATTCACAAAAGTAGCTACGCTTTGCGCCACCAGAGCGAGCCACACACTTCCTTGTTTTTCTCGGCAAGTAGGCTATGTGATGGGAGAATAGCGCTTCATGTGTTTACGGGGCCGCCTGGAGCCACACATTCACAGTCATATGAGCTGGGCGGTGCTTACACACGCCTGCACGGCCAGCGTGTGTAAGGCAATCAAGCGCTCCCCTTCCCCAGTACAGCTACAAGGCTGCAGGATGATACAAAGTGATTGAAGGTGTGGGTTATAGGTGAAATTTACAACGGTCACGTGACGGTAACCAGCCAATCAGAATCAAGTATTGGGACTAACCGTTTTAGAATGACAATTATACAACAGGTCGTTTCGAGGAAGCAATCTGATTGGTTGAAACAGCCTTCTAGCCGTGGATCAAACGAGCACCACTCCACACCTAATCAAAACAAAGAATTCAGCTGCTCTGTTTTCCCAGAGCGCTAGCAAACTCGGTGGCTAGGCTAGCTATAGTTTCTTGGGACATTTGTGGTCGTAGTGACTACATCGGTCATTAAAAAAATGTTTTTTCAGCGATTTTCTTAGTTTTAATGGTAACTGTTGTATAATTGCAATATTACACTCGAGGGTGTGGTTTAACGTGATTATTGCCACTTCAGTGATGCATGCAGAACTCGACTACGTCTCGTTCCTGACCGCATCACTGTCATGGTAATAATCACGTTAAACCACACCCTCTATTGATTAAGCCTCTGATTGGCCTGTACCGAACGCCCCCTTCTGTGATGCACGCGGAACTGCCCACCTCTAGTCATAATACTCCAGTGGTTCTCAAAGTGGGATCCGGGGACCCCCAAGGGTGAGGGAGTTGAGGGAGTTCCTAGAGGTCCCCAGCTAAATGATAGTTTGGAACCAAATGGACCCTTATGGGGTCACGTGTCTTTAAAACCCATTTAGACCCGAGAACAGATTAAAAAAATGTCGTCTAATGTTTCTATGTCAAGGTGCTCAACTTTTTTCACGTCAAGAACCCCCAGAATTATCTGCATTTGGCCGCAGACGCCCACCTGAAAGCATGTTGTTCCAGGGAAGGCCCCCAGATGCAAAGTTTTGGTAAAAAATGTTCGCGCTGAAAGAAGATCTACAAGCTCGTAGCGCAGCGATATGAGCTTGTAGATTTGCTATTTTTCAATAGCTAAAGTATAACATAATGCTTAAAGCACCATAAGGGGTTCCCAGTCTGAATGGGTAAAAGGGCCACTTCACCACTTTTGCAACCAGATCTTGTTTTAATGATGTTTGGGAGACAAGAAACACTTTTACGTGGGTAATATGTGTTTTTTGATATTTTAGTATTTCAAAGTGTCCATGGGCTCCATGATGTCATAGACACTGGGCTCACTTCATTCCTGGACTACAATTCCCATAATGCTTTGGTCCACTGCTCCACCTTGTGGATAGGGAGAGGCCTGTCTTACTGAGACAACATGTAGTCCAGGAAATAAGTGAGCCCAGTTTCCATGACATCATGGAGCCCATGGACACTTTGAAATACTGAAATATCTAAAAACACATATTACCCACATAAAAAACCCCAGGAAAGTGTTTCTTGTCTCCCAAACATCATTAAAATAAGATCTGGTTGCAAAAGGGGTGAAGTGGCCCTTTAAGCGCAGAGAGAGGGGTGTGGAAACAGGTGCAGGACAGGTCAAAGGTCATTCCAATGAGGAAGCTGTGATATATGATTTCACACTGACGGAGAAACAAAATGAAGTACGTGTCACTACTTTCAAATCACACAATCACAAGGATTATCTCATTGTCACACAGAGAGAGAGAGAGAGAGAGAGAGAGAGAGAGAGAGAGAGAGAGAGAGAGAGCGTGAGAGAGTGTGAGAGAGCGAGAGAGCAAGAGAGAGCAAGAGAGAGAGAGAGAGAGCGCGAGCAAGAGAGAGAGAGCGAGAGCGAGAGAGAGCCAGAGAGCGAGCAAGAGAGCGAGAGAGAGAGAGAGAGAGAGAGAGAGAGAGAGAGCGTGAGAGAGCGAGTGAGCAAGAGAGAGAGAGAGCGAGAGAGCGAGAGAGCGAGAGAGCACGCTTTGGGAGATAAACCTTTGTTGAAGTTGAGCTATTTCCTTTTCCTGTTTGTGTGGTGCCAGCCCGCTGCCACCGAGGAATTTTGATAATGCCCGGCCTCAGGCCCAAATATGATGCGCGCGCACGTCACATGCACGTGCACGCACACACACACACACACACACATACACACACACACAGACAGACAGACTACGCCCCTGTTATTCTCCACTGCTGGCAAAGAAAAACCCTGTAATGCATGTAAACATGATGGGAGTGAACTCCTTAAAAAACCAAAAAGGCCCCTGGAGAAGACTATAGACTTTGAATGACTTTGACCCTGTTGCTGTAGTTCACTTCAACGTACACGCACTCGCACACACGCACTCGCACGCACGCACTCGCGCACAGGCACGCACGCACGCACGCACGCACGCACGCACGTACGCACGCACGCACGCACACAGGTCTTGTGCACACACTCACCACCAGCCAGTCAGCAACCCAGGTCTCTCTCTCTCTCTCTCTCTCTCAGCTCCACCTTCCTCTCACTTTCCTGACCTTCCATTCCAGGGGGGATGGAAAAGAGAGAGAGAGAGAGAGAGAGAGAGAGAGAGAGAGAGAGAGAGAGAGAGAGAGGGGGCCCAGTGGAACCTTGGGCGGCGAGTTATGCAGGAGTGAGCTTTGAATAATTGTCCCGCAATATGAGTGTCTCTGATTAATTGCCTGAGATAAGGTCTGCCACCCCACTACCCAGCCCCCCCCCCCTCTCTGCACACCCCCCTTACCTCCCCCCAACCTCCCTCTGGTTTTCCTGCCTGCCTGAGCTCTCATAATCAGCCTTGGGTACAGAGTGAGAGAGAGAGAGAGAGACACACACACACACACACACACACACACACACACACACACACACACACACACACACACACACACACACACACACACACACACACACACACACACACACACACACACACACACACACACACACACACACACACACACACACACACACACACACACACACACACACACACACACACACACACACACAGAGGGAGGCTATTTAGCTGACCCTGTCATCTCAGAGTGCGATGATGGCTGTTCTAATTACTCAACAATAACAAAGGCGCTCATTTAGCTCCGACGGCTGCCTGCAATCAGCAGTTCTATGAATAACTTAACAAATAGGAATATGAAGAAGAGAGAGGGGGAAAAATGTATTTACTATACAGGCACATTAATCCAAGACCAACGGACAATACGTGTCACCTCTGCCTATAACTTTGGGATGCAGGTGACAATCAGTAGGTGATGTGTGTCTAGGACGGCGCATAGCGTGCGTGCGTGCGTGCATGCGTGCGTGCATGCGTGCGCATATTTGAGGCTGAAAACCTCAGTAGAAACCCTTACTCTCTGTAACCCAAGCAATATAGATAGCAACTGTCTTTTTTTGTTTACGGGCCATTTACATATCAAACACACTCCCCACAGCCAGCCGTCTTTTGCCAACTGTCTCCCAAACAGACCTGAAAAAAAGAAAGAAAGAAAGAAATAACAAATGCAGAAGTTCAAGGCATTTAAAAATAAATAAACAAAACAAGGAGGTGAAAAGAGTTATAATGGAGGTGGGGCGGACTGTTGACTGATAAACACGCTCTTTATAGTGTTACAATAAAACACCAGACCAGGACGGTCACACACACACACACGCACACGCACACACACACACACACACACACACACACACACACACACACACACACACACACACACACACACACACACACACACACACACACACACACACGCGCACACGCACACACGCACGCACGCACGCGCACACACACAGTCAGAGTCATATAAACAAACTCGATAGACAAAAATGTCAGAGGGGTTGTT
>NC_136804.1:26364514-26382014 GCF_951216825.1 Electrona antarctica | reverse complement strand
AGTGGACGAAAACAATTCGATCCATGTCAAACAAATACAGTGCATATTACACATGGCTACAGTGTACAGTACATTATTTATCTCCTGGGGTCCCAAACGTTTCAGCCTCCGACCCCAAAATAAATGCTGCCATTGACTCACCACCACCACCACCACCACCACCACCCAGATGTTATGTACACATAAGCATGGTCCACACATGTAATGTATTATGTGTATAATGTATAATATGTATAATGTGTATTTTTTTCCCCCCGCAAAAATATTTTTGATGACCTAAAATAATTGCATGTGGGGTCGCGACCCCAACTTTGGGAACCCCATGCATTTATCTCAAACGTAAATGAGTCCTATTTTTTCTGGGCTGGATAGCAGCTTGCTTTATCTGCGTGGCCAATCAGCAGAAAGAAGCAGAAACATCACATTTTCTTCTATGTCAATCAATTTGTTTTTAACACAATCAGCGCCAGGATTTCTTTCAAAATAGAAGCTCGGGTGCCGGGAAGATATGGTCGCTTTTACTCTGTAAGCCCCCCCCCCCTTCCGCTCCGGACAAAAGATTCCGATAAAGTCGCTGATGATCACTCGCTTCATATTTTGAACGAGAGGCATGTTGAAGTCAGAAATTAAGAGCTTAGTATATCCATCTGGTCAAAACCACGGAGAGCTCCTTAGATTACGCGCACCGAGCCTTTCTTTGTGAACGGTAAACAGGGAAGTGAACGACAACGCGCATGCGCGAAAGAGCAAGGAGTATGGTGCAGATTGCAGAAGGAGAGGCCAACAAAAAAAAAGAAAAAAGATATCAGATATCAGATATCAATGAAAAAAAAACGTCGGTTGGATTAGTTATGACGTTCCCACACGTCGTACGGTCTAAATGGTTAAGGGACATACAGTATAAGCTACACAACAGCACATCAGCTGGGGTACATCAAGAACTTTCTCGCCTTCTCCCGTGACACGTTGACAGGAATATATTCACCACGCAACCCTTATAGAGGCCACAGCCTGAAATACAACATTTCTCACACTATAGTCCGCATGCACACCATCCAAATGAATACACTCGGCCATCATGTGCACCCTAACCAATTAAACCCCAGCATCCGTATCGATTTACAATTTTTAGGCATTTAGCAGACGCTCTTAATCCAGAGCGATTTACAGTAAGCAAGAACAAAAAAACATGGTTGGTAATACATCAAAACATAAAAAAAGTAATCATGAATCCTACGTAAGCTTAAGAACCTAACAGTGGAATATCTATAATGAAACTATATGTGTATACACTATAGAGTGCTCTATGTCTACATACAGTGCTATTTAAGTTACATAGGTTGAGCCTATGCATACGCCTGTAGGAGATCGAGGCCAGGGCAAGTACTACGGCAAGTGCTATGGGCTAAGATGGAGTCTGAAGATGTGCGTTTTCAGACTGCGGCGGAAGATTGGAGTGAGTATCGCATGTAAACAGCAGATTGACAAGCTCACAACGACGCGACACGTTGTGAGCCTGTCGATCGGCACATTTCAGCGAAACCTTTCCCCACATTAACACAAATCACACTAGTATAGAGCCCTGAGGGACTCCGCTCAACCATAATGTGGTTAAACAACAATATACACATGTGCAGAATGACGCATACACAGCACATGAGCCATGAAATCCTTTAACACCACATTAACACTGGCATCCCCGTTTTGGGCGTGCCAATATATAGGCGAAATCCTCCATAAGATGTAAAAACAATAACACAAAGTGTTAAGCATTCTCAGAAATAGCAAATCTAAGCTTGCGACACGTTGTGTGAGCTTGCCATATTTCACGATTCATTGCACGACAATGTATACAAGGGTTTAAGTGGTCAAACTCAGGCTAACTCTCAGGTATGCATACGCATACATCCAGTATGTTCATGCATGTACGCCGCATGTAAAGAGCGACATTTCTAATCAGATACCACGGACTACTGTAGTGTTGCTGTGTGTTGGTTGGGGATATGTAATGTGTTATAGAGTGGGCTTTTTGTATGTTTTCCTTCTGGCCGGGACACGAAGGCCAAACCAACACACAGAGGCCCCTCTCTAACACTCGCAGCCCATGCCACGACGGGGTCACAACCCCTGCCAGAGTGTCTCGGGGGTCACAGGGTCGGGTCAACCAGGGGGGAATGTTATCCAAAGCATCAGCCGCTTATTTGTTTAATTTTTCATCTAAATCCGCGTGTCTGCCTCTGATCAAGATTGCTGCGGACGACCATTTGATAGGGAAAGTTTAGCGAGAGAAAGAGAGACGGGCGGACGGACGGACGGACGGACGGACGGGCGGACGGACGGAGGAGGAGAGGGAATGAGAAATGAACGCTAAGAGCGAGGAGGGAAAACTGATGAAGGGGAGAGAAAAGCGTGGACGGAGTGGAAGAGAGCCTACTGCTTCAAATTAGGCTAGGAAAATAATCCAGCGCTGCCTCTGTAAACATGGTACTTTAAACTTATTTTCAGAAGTAAAATAAGCTTTAACAAACCACAAAAACACGCCCTGGCAACACAACTGAGGGGGGACTTCAATTCACACGAAGGTCACTGCGAGTGTCGGGTATATTTTTCTCTGCTTCGCTGTCGTTCACTCTCCCAGCGTGAGCACGGAGGGGACAAGACAAAGACGCTTGTTTCAACTTCTAAATCATGTTTTTTTTTAAATCATGACAGTTTTCCGAAAAACCTATGTTTCTATCTCAGTGGTTTTCAAACTATTTCATGTCAAGGACACCAAAAACTATATGTAGGCCTAATTGGCCGCCGACCCCCATCTGAAAATATGATGTTCCAGGGACCCCCCCCAGAAGCAAAGATTTGAGTTAAAAACGTTTGCTCTTAAAGAATATACTCAAAGATTTGCGCCACATTGTCACGACTATTAAAAAATAGCAGATCTACAAGCTCGTAGCGTGGCACTATGAGCTTGTAGATCTGCTATTTTTCAATAGCTAAAGTAGCCTATAACATAATCCTTAGAACACCAAAAGGGGTTCCCATCCTGAATGGGTTAAGCACAGCTCTCATTCTTATGACAACTACAAGAACAACATAATATGACATCAGATGACATACATGTATGACTTCAGTATACTGTGAGGTTTCTATATTCAATGGCTTGTTGCACAGAAATAACGTAAAACAGTTAAAACTAGATAAAGTGCCCCTCGGGGGACACAGGTCTCCACCAGGGCAGGTCAGGTTGTGGCCTCCTGGTGGCGCTATAATAGGCCAATTCTTCTTACGTCTTGGATGGCAATTGGATGATTTGAGGCATTTTGTTCCAAAAATGTTTTTTGCCAAAATCCACCTGTTGGTGGCGCTATAACAGGCCTATGTGAAAAGGGTGGGATATATTCCTCAGCCTAGTAGGAAAGTCTGTGAAAGATTTCACATAAATTGCAGTACGGAGATTAGCTGTTAACAGACGGACGGACGGACACACACACACAGGGACTCACACACTACACGGACGCAAAACATACTCTCTCCCCATGCCTTCGGCCTGGTGGAGACAATAAAGTGTGTGTATTCTGTGCTAATGCGGATCCTGCAGGTATAAGCTAAAAAATTCCTCACAATTTTCACTCATCGAACTTGGGTAGAAATCACACTTTAAAAAAAAAAAGTAACCTTTTGATCCGTGCATGAAACATGAAAATGCTGTATATTACTAATGTTGTTATGTTACAAAATAACAATAGTCTAATAAAAGCATAATGATTAAAGCACCTAAAATACAGTTTTACAATTAAGAATACTAAAAACTTTTATTTATTTATTGAAAACTGGATTTGGATGAATATATTGAAATCAGCCATACATATCTGCAATGTTGGTATAACTATACCAATAATGTAATCTGCACTGTGATGTTATTTATTACATTAAAGAATGTCCTCATAACATTGTTATGTTAATTCACTGTCTCCGCGTTGGACGTTGGCTGTACTGCAGTAAATGGGTATTCCATTGAGTTTGCATTAAGAAAAATATTTGTTTCTAAATATTTGGCTCAATAAAATCCTACTTGCAGCATCATTTCGAAACAGTCCACTGGTCTATTATTCATTCACTAATATTCCAAGTAAAACCCCACCTCTTCTGACTCCATCTTATAGCCCATGGCATAGCACTTGCCGTAGTACTTGCCCTGGCCTAGCTGGACCTCCAGGCGTATGCATAGGCTCAACTTATGCAACTTAAATAGCACTTTATGTAGACATAACACTCTATAGTGTATACACTTATAGTTTCATTAGATAGATATTCCACTGTTAGGTTCTTAGCTTACGTATGATTTATGATGACTATTTTTTATGTATTTGATGTATTACCATGTTTTTTGTTCTTACTTACTATAAAATCGCTCTGGATTAAGAGCGTCTGCTAAATGCCTAAATTGTAAACAGCTCACAGTCCTATTTTACGGATGTTACACCGCTTATTATTGCCACGTAATAATTTTAATTTGGGGCTATACAACGTGTGCTCAAACGCTTTTTTTACCGGGGGATTGTGTTATTTTAACCCGAGTAACAGCAGCAGTGCTACTTTGGGTTACGTGAACTCCTCAACCCTCCAACGTACAAAAAGGAAGGAGAGGGAAAGTCCTGGTGGGCTGTGCCCTCGTGTGGGACATGTATAGAAGCTCTGAAAGACCCCCCCCCCCTCAATAGTGGAGGCTACATAACAATACACTTAATTTGCTGGGTGTGTGAGTTGCCTACCTGTGTACCTGTGAGGCGTGCGCGTGTGTGTGTGAGACGTGTGTGCGTGCGTGCGTGCGTGCTTTCGTGCGTGCGTGCATCCATGTATGAATGAGTGTGTGTGTGTGTGGGGGGGGGGGGGGGGGGGGTATGTGTGTACGTGTGTGCGTGTGGACACAGGGGAGAGCACAAACACTGAGGCGCCAGTAGTCTGCCCTTCCCTTGAGAACGTAACGGCTGAGTGCCATCAGAAAGAAAGACGGAGAGAGAGAGAGAGAGAGAGAGAGAGAGAGAGAGAGAGAGAGAGGCTTAATGTCCATGCCATGCAAAGCAGCAGGTAAAGGATTCTAAGCGATGCCAGCGATGAGACACATTGTCCTCTCCAACATGGCGGTGAACCAGTTAATCAGGATAGGGTTCAGGGACAGGGTGAACTGGGTATTTCCATGCAGACTGCAGCGACCGTGGGTGACTCAGCCTGACTCAGAACACCCTGCAGAGCTCCGGCTCCACTATACAGCGCTTTACTCACTGGTATACACCAACACTAACCCCTCTCAACCCGCGCACCAACGCACACCAAAGCACGCACACGCACGTGCGCACGGCACACACCATTTAAAGCAGCAATCCATATACTTTTACGATCTAAAAAAGGTCTTAAAAGTCATTAGATTAGTAACTTTAAGAAATGTGCAGATATGCCCTGCTGTATACACTTAAAACTGTATGTTGGTTTGTTTACTGTTGAGTGAGAAAACAATGTTGCACATTAAGCTAATGATCTGGGGATAATCGGCTCATTAAAAACTTTGGTCCTTTCCTATTTCTTTTTTCTTTAGCTCTCTCCTTTAATGCCAGGGTTGAAGTGGTGGTGAAGATTTTTTTATTTGAGAATGCCGAGTGTCCAGCATTTAAATAATGCACTCACATTCTTCTCCATCTCCATCTCCACATTACTTGCCATGTACTGTGCATTCTACTCGCAGAGCCCGCACTTTTCCCCACTCTGCGATAATCCTACTGTCCAATATCAACACAGGAACAGTTTAAAATTCCCTGTGTAATCTGGAGAGGGGAAAATGGTTGTACTGTAGGAGAGAATATGAAAATAGGGTGATCTCCCATGCAAGCCTCCTGTGCTTACTCCATCAGAAATACACTTCTGCTGCGCTCGGCACAATCCCCATGCCAAAACATTTACCCACAGCCCGTCCCCCCACGGGCCCCACCCCCACCCCCACCTCACCACTTCACTTCGTTTCGTCTTAAATCAATTTTTCATGTTTTATTAAAAACAAGAGAACCATAACTGGCCAAGTTCAACCTTACGTGGAGGGGGGGGACGCGTCGAGACAAGCCAAAAATCACTGAAACTCGAAGTGGTTAAGGAAGCAAGCTTTATTTTCATGGACTGATAAGTGATATCTGTTTATAACTACAGACTAGTTAGGCAAAGAGAAGAACCTGAGAGTGGAAATGTTATTTTGTGGCCTGATTCTATGCCCTTTTCCCTGAATTCCCTCTAATACATTGACCATATAGAGTCCATTCTCCCTGATCTTACCAAGTAGGGGAGAGCCGCCATGTTTTTTTTGCATGTTTCACTCTTTTACTCAGAGATCCTTTTACCTGTAATATTTTCAGGCAAAGGACCAACACATGTCTGCTACCATAAACCACTTCAAGTTTTTCAATTGATGAAGCAGGTCGGGAGTTATTAAACCGAACGTGGACGCTGTTCCAGTGTTACATTTGTTGCGCATATCCATTAAACATATCGTTTTCAGCTTAAATCAATTATATTGCATTGAAGCAACTCTTTAACATTGTTTTCATACCATGGATGTGATAAGAAAATGCATCAAACATAAGGGAATTATTAAATATCACCAGGTGTACCAGTTTGAGCGTTTGAGTCAGTTCAATGGGAAAATACATTGATTACACAAAAAGATAAAACGTTTGATTTATTGAGTTGTACAATGTTATACAACCCTAAACTGATTTAGAATACACTCTGTAATTGAAAGACAGCTGACTCAACACAATATTGGGCAATATGTCAAATATGTAAATATTACATATAATGTTATGATATGGCATGGCATTTGTTACAATTGAACCACTTTGAATCACAAGAATTGATCCTTCTTTGGCGTTGCTTACAGACCAGAACTAACGTGCATAGTGTCTAAAAACGATGCAAACTAATGAAGAACATAAGCATGTAGACATCCATGTGGATTTTAGATCATCAACATCAAAGAAAAGATGTGTAGACCACAGAACCTCAAGGTGAACATTTGTACGCATTTTGAGAAAAGCCAGTTTTCCATCTAAAACTTCCACTAGGATGAAAACACTTGAAACTTCCTGGGCACGTAGAGTACGTTGCTGTACATATACTGATGCGATGACGTCATGATGGCGTTGACCAATCAAGAGATAACGTGCATGTTACAACCATGACGCGTTACAACCGTCTCCCCTACATCAATTATTATTTTGTTGAACACAATGTAAAACAGTTGCTTGAATGAAATATAATTGATTTAAGCTGAAAACTATTAGTTAAATGCCGTTTTTATCTGCGTTACATTTGTAAATCATACGGTCCCATATGCACATAACATTGGAACAGCATCCAATTTCGGTTTAATAACTCACAACCTGTTTTATCAATTGAAAAACTTTAAGTGGTTTATGATAGCGGACATGTGTATGTCCTTTGTTTGAAAATATACATATGTAGGTAAAACGATCGCTGAGTAAAAGAGTGAAAAGTGAAAAATAGCTCTCCCCTATACTACAGTATATATAGCTTTCTCTCAATGATACAACTACCAGTAAGACGCCCTGAGGGTGAGAAGCGACCTCACCCTAAAGGGGCTGACTGACGGCCATATGGAGCGTGTCACAAGGCGTGACGGACGGACTGACTGACAGACAGGTTTTGCAGGTTTGCATAGTAATCTGCGACCTATGGTCGCAATCAATCGCTTCAATGCTCCACTTTAACAACATTGATCCTGGCGTTGCTATTTTGGGCACAAAAAATGCCACATCTTTAAAATGATGGAAATATTTTCAAATATACGGAAACTTGCAGAGCTCGCACTCTGTGAGCTTGTATAGATCATTCATGCTGTTACTTGTCGTACGGTGAAGTGAATTATAATCCAACGTGTTGATTCCAAAGAATACGGGACCTAATGAAAACAAAAGACAGGCTGTTCAGACAGCTCTAATTCCCTCCGACAATGTTCCAGTCAGACCCACTTAAGGTTATTATGGGCTATAAATAAATACACTGGTTACCGGGGCTAGAATGTCAACGCTGTTTGCCCTCGTTAAGACACATAATTACCTCATTTACATCTCGTTTCCTCCCCAAAATCGGAAGCCATTATGTCCCCGTCCCCCAACTCCCCTCCCCCCAACATAAAAAATAAATAAAAAAGCACTCCACCCCCCCCCCCCCCCCCCTCCCTCCCTCTCAATAATTATAGTCATCATCCAATCAGCTTCTGAGTTACATGTTTGGTATAGGGAACGCTCCCAGGAGTTGGATGAGAGAGGGGTGGAGGCAGCAGCAGCACACGCAAGCAGAAAACCGCCAGAGTGAAGGCTCATGGGAAATTTGGATGCTGAGACAGAAAACATGCGTTCCACCTCCTGGTCAGACTATAGTGCACACTGACTCTGTTTCGGCTATATCGTTTTTTTTAACAGTGCGGGCCAGCACAGTGGACCGTGGCCACACTAAAACATCATAGCGGAAGTGGTGAAGATCCATCCGGGACGGGTGGCATATCATGTGCATTAGATTTAGAACGGAGCTGCGAGCAGCACGCAGGTTGACTGATGCGGCGGAACACTCACATAACACAATGTCTTGACCTCCTGTTAACACGTTTAGAAACCCTCCAGCAAGGCTACAAAAACAACTCCTATAACATCCTCCCAACATAAACACAAACGTGCATAAACAACACAGTTGAGAAACACATGCAGGTGAGTGAGAGAGTGAGAGCGAGTGAGAGCGAGTGCGTGCGTGCGTGCGTGCCTGCGTGCGTGCGTGCGTGTGTGCACACGCGTGTGCATGTGCCCGCCTCACACTTCCCAGGGTGAGTGTGTGACCTCACACTAACCCCTGTAGGGTTATCTAATGGAGCAAAAAAATTATCTGGCTTTCCTGCCCCTGAAAATTGTCTTGGGTCAACCTGTTTGGCTATAGAGGCTGAGGGTATGCGCGTGACATCATCATCAAACCCGGAAGTTATGCAGGAACGCCTACTGAGTAGCAAAAAACTACTTTCTGGCCTTGACAGCCCATGCATCCAAACATAAAAGTCCTATCTGATTGCATTAAACAACGTTAAACAATGTTAAACTCACTTTGCCTGTTGCTTTGCCACTCGATTTGCCACTCGATGTGCCATTCACTTTAAGCATGCGCATACCCTCTATAGAACGACAGACACACAAAAAGATGGACAAATGTGCACGCAAACACATGACGCACACCGGTCCCCCCCCACACACACCCACCCGCTCGCCCGCCCACACGTCACAGACAAAACAAAACTATGCCAAGCACGGAGAGAAGAGGAGCACAGAGGAACGTGCTCATCAGAAGCGCGCTATATGCCAGATTCAAGACTTGATTGTGCGCCGCCCGTATCGCACAACGAAAATAGCCAATTTACAAGCTCACATGAACGCAAATGCGTTCACGGAGACTGAGAGAGATACGCGTCTGTCTGAGCGCCGCAATCAGCCAAGATCATCAGAAGAGGTCTCATTCCTGACACCGTTGGATCAGTGGTTCCCAAAGTGGGGTCGGGGGACCCCCAGGGGGTCCTTGAGGGAGTTCCAGGGGGTCCCCCAGCTAAATGATAGCTTGGAACCAAATGGACCCTTATGGGTGTGTATAACTCTGCCTGTAAGCTATGTTTCTTTAAACACTTGGACTGACCCACCTCTTATAAACAACGTCTGTTTTCTGAAAGCCAGTCCACCTCCTTTTGTTTCTTTCCTTGGTTTTCACCTCTATCTATCTACACACTCCAGGTTTAGGATTTTGTTTTTTTGACATAATGCGCACTAGTCTTATAGATCTAAGACTCTCAGATCTAATCTCAGATCAGAGTGTATAAGATCTAAGACCTTACACTCATGAGAGAGTTAAATTAACATTGATTTCACAATATTAATTGGGGGTCCCAGAGATAGAAACGCCATTAAATGGGGTGCCCGAACGTAGCCTATTGCATATCAAACTGGGGGGTCCTTGAAACGAGAATCACTGCTAGAGCCGTAAAAATGTTACACTCTTATGGGGGTCCCTACTAGCATATCTTTTCAAATGGGGGCAAATAATTGTTTGGGAAAGTTTGGGAACCACTTGCTTTAGAGGATCTGAGGCAACAACAACAACAACAACAACAACCACACAGGCTGACAGACAGTCACCCCGATGAGGACGCCTTATCCCCCTCTCTCTTTGCATCCATCTTTACTCCCACTACCAGCCTTAGCTTACAAAACACTAGCTACAGTCACGCAGCGGGGGTCCAGCACAGCATGGGTGTGTGTGTGCGTGTGCATGCGTGCGTGTGTGTTTGCGAGTGTGTGTGCGCGTGTGTGTGTGTATGTGTGTGTGTGTGTGTGTGTGTTCTAACAGTATTACAGCGGTGGTTCTGTATGAAAACAGCAGATAAGACTGCGGGATGATGAAATGTGAAGCAAGACACACATATGACCCAGGCAGCTTAGAGATCAGTGATAACAAGCAAACACACCGTGCTCTGTACAGTACACGCACGCACGCACGCACGCACGCACGCACGCACGCATGCACGCACGCACGCACGCACGCACGCACGGACACACGCAGGGATGACCTATACCTGCTATATAAATACGACAAACGTGCAATTTGTGCGGTATACGTGCCGCACATTTAAATGTTTCGCCCATTTAGACATGAGGACGATTCTACAAGTGTCTTCTAAAATCCTGACAGTTTTCTGAAACTTTCTGTTTCCGTCGTTCTCAAAACAAGGACCCCCATAAATTATATGTAATTGGCCGCCGACCCCCCATCTGAAAATATGTTGTTCCAGGGACCCCCCTCCCAGAAGCAAAGAGTTAAAAACGTTCGCTCTGAAATAATATATTCAAAGATTTGCACCACATTTTCACGATTCTTGTAGATCTGCTATTTTTCCAATAGCTAAAGTATAACATAATGCTTAAAACACCAAAAGGGGTTCCCTGTCCTGAATGGGTTAAAGATCAATGATAACAACAAGCAAACACACCGTACTCTGTACAGTACGCACACGCACGCACTCACCTCATGCACACGCATGTACGCACTCACCTCACGCACACGCAGGGATGACCTATACCTGCTATATAAATATGACAAAAACATGCAATTTCGTGCGGTATGTGTGTCCGGTGTGTGGGTGACTGTGTGTGTGTGTGTGTGTGTGTGTGTGCGGTGTAAATGGTAAATGGTGCATTTATATAGCGCCTTTATCCAAGGCGCTTTACATAGATTGTGCATCAATTCACCCATTCACACAGTCATTCATACACTGATGGCAGCGGAAACCATGCAAGGCACTAGCCAGTAGCCTGGTTAATAAACCAGACCGAATCAGCCGTTGGCAAAAAAAAGTTGCCTACCAGCGGATTACGGTCTGGCGAGGCTCAGTAGCACGCCTCTTTCCTACAGCAGAGAACAGGTCGGACCAATCGGGACACGGTATGCAATATAGGCGGGCTTTGGTACAGTGACGTTCAATGCTTGAGACCTTTGACTGACAGTAGCTCTGACCAATTGCGTCGAAGAGAAAATGTTCCCCGGGAAATTAAATCCAAGTGGAGCCAGCCCAGACTGATATACCGCGACAGTGTTGTGTGATATTAGTCTGGCTTATTAGCCAGGCTAACTAGCCAGCACATCAGGAGCAATTTGGGGTTCGGTGTCTTGCTCAAGGACACTTCGACACTAACTCTGGGGGAGCCCGGGTTCGAACAGGCAACCTTGCGGTTACCATCCAGCCACTCTACCCCTGAGCCACCGCCGCCCTGTGTGTGTGTGTGTGTGTGTGTGTGTGTGTGTGTGTGTGTGTGTGTGTGTGTGTGTGTGTGTGTGTGTGTGTGTGTGTGTGTGTGTGTGTGTGTGTGTGTGTGTGTGTGTGTGTGTGTGTGTGTGTGTGTGTGTGTGTGTGTGCGGCATGTGTGCCGCACATCTAAATGTTTAAATGCAATATCACATTCGCAGATATTCACACAATACATTTCACGTATAGGGCAAACACAACACAACACACACACACACACACACACACACACATGTGAACGTAACGTATGTGTGTATGTGAGCACAGGCGTATTTGTAAAGCGCGTGTGTGTGTGTGTGTGTGTGTGTGTGTGTGTGTGTGTGTGTGTGTGTGTGTGTGTGTGTGCGTGTGTGCGTGCGCTCAGTAATGACACAGGGAGGCGGGTTCATAGTAAATGAAAAAAGCATTGATAAGATCAGTGAGACGGAGGCCTGAGTGTGAGTTGGTTTTATATGAGGGAGTGAGAGAGGGATGGAGGGAGGGGTGGGGTGGGGGGGGGGGGGGCGGGGGATACACACTACTATGAGGGAGTGAGAGAGGGATGGAAGGAGGGGGGAGGGATGGGGGGCTGGGGGGGATACACACTACTATGAGGGAGTGAGAGAGGGATGGAAGGAGGGGGGAGGGATGGGGGGCTGGGGGGGATACACACTACTATGAGGGAGTGAGAGAGGGATGGAAGGAGGGATGGGGGGGGCAGGGGAGGGGGACTGAGGGGGGGTGGATACACACTACTATGAGGGAGTGAGAGAGGGATGGAAGGAGGTGGGAGGGATGGGGGGCTGGGGGGGGATACACACTACTATGAGGGAGTGAGAGAGGGATGGAAGGAGGGGGGAGGGATAGGGGGCTGGGGGGGATACACACTACTATGGAGACATAAACAAATGGAGTATATGGGTGCCATAGGAACCTATATAGGGTTCTATGGCACCCCATATATGGGTGCAATACAGCGTCGCAGTCCCGCCCCCTACCAGGGCCCAGGAAATTCTCCGTTGATTTTCCTCATAGACATTTC
This sequence comes from Electrona antarctica, assembly GCF_951216825.1. NCBI lineage: Eukaryota > Metazoa > Chordata > Actinopteri > Myctophiformes > Myctophidae > Electrona > Electrona antarctica. Next base: position 26,369,103 of record NC_136804.1, on the reverse strand, counting down.
AGAACGTATTTATTTAAAGACGTTTACGCCGCGGACAAAGCCAACTCTTGTCGTGACAAATCATGACAACAAACAAACATTTTCGGGCCAAACAAAGAATTGGAAAGTAGAAAAAAACGGCAGGTTACAACACTTTTTGTTGTTTTTCTTCTATGTAATTATTTGTTTGGTCCAAAATATCGTGTGTGTTGTCATGATTTGTCACGACTCGAGTTGGCTTCGTACAACGCTTAAAGGGTCTTTCAATAAATACTTTTTGAAATGTCTATGGGAAAAATGCATTGTGATTCATTTCCTGGGCCTGGCGTCGTCATGAAAGGGGGCGGGACTGCGATGCTCTATAGGACCCATATATAGGGTGCTATGGCACCCATGGGTGCCAGGGGTGCCTCAGAATACTTCTGAATATTACCTCAGTTTAAGCACTTTAGACCCTCCAGTCTATACTTAGTGAAATGGACCCGAGTTGGGATTTTATTATTTATCTCACATTAGTCAACTTATAGACATCAATGTAAATTTGCTGAAATTAGCATATTATCCATATGTCGCATGTTCATGAAGTAGTGGATAGTATAGTGGATATAACACATTTTATTACTGAACACTGGAGGGTGGGTATGGAGGGGCTTTTTAAGGCAGCAACGGCTTGGTATGTAATGGTGAGGAAATAGAGGTGTTGAGGGTGATATGGTGGTGCAAGGGGTGGGATAGGGGGGCTTTCAGGTAGGAAGGGGATGGGGAAATGGAGGTGGTCTGTTTGGGTTGGATTGTAATTTTCAGGCCAGTTGAAAACTCTAAAGCCGTGTTTCTCAAACATTTTCATGTCAAGGACCCCCAAGTTGACATACATTCTGATGACCCCCATCTGAAAATATTTTCTGCTAGGGAAATGTTTTGAAGATTTATCATTTTTTTTCCTCGAAAATAGCCGATCTACAAGCTCAAAATGAGCAGTAATGAGACGTGTTGTGAGCTTGGCTATTTTCAAAGTATGAAATGGGATTAAAGTGGTAAAATTTTTCCATATTTTGCTGTGGACTGCCTGGAACTTCCTCAAGGACCCCTTGAGGGCCCCAGTCCAAACTTTGAGCATCATGCAGAGGGCGCTGTTTTTCCTTTATGTTGATATGTTGATTGCACTTAAGAACAAAAAAGGCACCCTAAGAGTGCTCCACAGTGTGCGTAGATTCTGTTCTTACCTAGAAACAAATCACAGCTAAGAAAACACTGAGGGATCCCAAAACCTTCTCAAAAACTTCCTAAGTGGGTCTAAGAACAAAGTTATTTTTAGGAAGTTCTTAAGAACAGTTGCCGCATGAGGCCCAATGTCTCAAGTTGTCCTTCGTGACAAACAAACTGTATCTAAGAGAAATATTTACATATTTACTGGACGTAATATATGACATAAATGTAACGTTCTAAAAATGAACCGAGTCATCCAGGCTGGGGTGCCGTGGATGAAAAGGTTCTTCCCCTGCAGACGGGGTGCGTGCCCCGTTGAGAACCGCCGGCAGAGACAGAGAAAAGAAAGTGCAGTTGAAGCAATCAGGGTCCGTTTGACTAAAGAATGGAGGGTTTAAGAAGTGGTTAAAGAGAAGAGACTAGTATATAAACATCACGGAACAAAATGCTTACGGCTGCATCTCTACAACCTTTGACTTTCTGTATGTTTGTGTGTGTGTGAGTTAAACATAAATTATCGCACGCACACACACACACTCTCTCAGACTCGCACGCAATGTCCCACAAAGACACACAACAAGTGTGCACGCACATACACGCACACATGCGCGCACACACACACACACACACAAAGACCCACAACCAATCAGTGTGTTTACGATCTGATATAGACTTGATCAGGGTGGTATATGGAGGGTCTCCTATAACAGCACCGCACCCCACCCAACTACACGCACGCATGCACACACACACGCACGCGCGCGCGTGCGTGCGTGCAAACTCCATGCCTCAGCCCCCTCGGTCTGATAACAGTGTGCTATAGGGGGGGAGAGGAAAAGGCAAGTCGAGGGACAGATATGGGCTTTTTTTCCGGATGGACAGGTATGGTTTTGGCCACGCTCCACTGCCCCGGGACTACCTGGGCTCTGATTGGCACTGGGACGCCCGTCAACCTCCCTCCCACTGGCAGATTATTCATATCACCCTAGTTAAGGTTTCATGAAGCAATTATAACGTCTCCACACTCCGCCAACTCTGGGATTGGCAGACTATAGTGACGACGACGAGCCCACATACAGTCTGCGAAGGGCCTGGAAATGCCTGTCACCGGGCAGAGGGGTGGGGGGGGGGGAGGGGGGCGTAGTTTGACGACACACACGTGTTGGGGGTCCGGTGGTCGGGGGGGGGGGGGGGGGGGGGTCGTCACGTTCAGGTTAACCACATAAACCCCATATCGCAGTTGTCGGGCAGAAACCTCCTATATGTTAACTTTTTGCGGGGTTTTTCCGTCTCGTAAATCAACGCCCTATACTTGATCCTATTACAGCGTCACACAAAAGCATCAAAAGTAGCAGATCGACATGCTCCAATTAAGCTTTGAGCTTGTCCATCTGCTACACTTTTGATTTTGAATCCTGAAAAGTATCAGTTTTAAGTTTAACATAATGAGGTTTCCCACCTGACCCCAGGGCTCTATATAGGCTACCGGGGCCCCGTCCTGTTTATCCCTGGAGGGCCACTATAGTTCCACACTCACTCCAGAGGGGCCACTATAGTTCCACACTTACTCCAGAGGGGCCACTATAGTTCCACACTTACTCCAGAGGGGCCACTATAGTGCCACACTTACTCCAGAGGGGCCACTATAGTTCCACACTTACTCCAGAGGGGCCACTATAGTGCCACACTTACTCCAGAGGGGCCACTATAGTTCCACACTTACTCCAGAGGGGCCACTATAGTTCCACACTTACTCCAGAGGGGCCACTATAGTTCCACACTTACTCCAGAGGGGCCACTATAGTTCCACACTCACTCCAGAGGGGCCACTATAGTTCCACACTTACTCCAGAGGGGCCACTATAGTTCCACACTTACTCCAGAGGGGCCACTATAGTTCCACACTTACTCCAGAGGGGCCACTATAGTTCCACACTTACTCCAGAGGGGCCACATTGCATATACTGTCGTAGCAAAAATAGCCGATCTACAGGCTCAAAACGCGTCGCACAGCTATTTTTGCTATATTTGAATTGAAATCCAGAATACTTTTTTTCTTCTATTTTTTCATCCCTCATTTTTTCATGCCTTTAACTAAATATAAGAACATTGGACGTAAAAAAAAAGACAATAACATTAAGCTACTAATATAGACTGCAGTTATTAAAGCCCTTCATGTTAATTTGCATGTTTGGAATTGCAACAGCTGAAATCAATAATATATCAGTATTCCGATATTAACCTGAGGGCCACATTAAGGGCCGCCAGTATGCTTTACGTCACTCTTCACCGACAATAGCCGATCATAATAGGGAATGTTCGCCCGCTACGACAGGCGCATACTAGGGAAGCTGGGTTTCATGTGGTTACGCTGTACTGTACACTAAGAACAGTACGATGAATGCTTCTTGGACTCTGCATGCCGCCCGCCTGCTCACCAGAACGACATCACCGGTGTTGATTTCGTCGACTAAAACTAAGACGAAAAATTCTGTAGACAAATAAAAACTAGACTAAAATGTTAGGAAGGGACGAAAAATGTTCGTCGACTACCTTTTTTCACTGATGAAAACTAAATGGAAACTAAATGAAAACTAAGACTAAAACTAAGACTAAATATACTGACAATTCTGTAGACAAATAAAAACTAGACTAAAATGTTAGGAAGGGACTATAGTGGACAAGAGTCATTTTACACTTGGTTGCATGCTGAACATATATAAAATAATATAATATAATATGTATTTTTAAGTCATTGCGACGGTATAAAGGCCCGCCAAAATACATCTTAGTCGACTAATTCAACTGTAGATTTAGTCAACTAAAACTAGACTAACACTAACACATTCCAGGTGAATAAAATGTGACTAAAACTAAATTAAGTTTTATTCCAAAGACTATGACTAAACTAAAATAGAAATCAACAGTCCTCAGTGACCGCCACCGGCTCCCCGTCAAGCACAGAATAGACTTCAGAATACTAATCACCACCTCCACGGCCCTCAACAACCAGACTAACTCCTCCAACGCCATGCACCCCCCCTCCCCCCTCCCGCCCAGGGACGTGCACACATAGACATCAAAGGGGGCTTCAGCCCCTGCCCTTTTACCCGTCTGTAAAACACACTTACGGATATAGTTATTCTAAAGTGTTACCCAACTGCCCTCTCCAGACCACGAATGCACGCAGTATTTACGATATGGTGAAAGAAATACAAATTCCACTCTTTTCCATGCCATACCGGAAGGCATGCAGCATTCAGGAGAATTTTTATTTTTTTCCGAAGTCTCCTGAGTTTAGAAATCCATGTCGTACACTGCATGTCCACTAGCTATAAGGAATGCTAACATTTTGAAAATGTAGAATTTGAGAATTTAAGATGTTTAATCTTTGAAAGGTTCTT